>NW_009217584.1:33542-43067 GCF_000690835.1 Fulmarus glacialis
GAACTCTTGTTGTGTCACAAGTAGGTTGAATGAATATGAAATGCATGTTTTCTGTTGCTCCTGTCCTAATCTTTTGGGTAGCATTTCTGTGAAGGGTGTAATAGCTGTGCCATGCCACCTCACAGATGGATGAGATGGTCTTTTCAGCTCGTGGCTAGTGTTAGCAAACCACATCGAGATTCTCATGAGTTGTTGGACAGGTGCTGTGCAGCTTGTGGCTTTTTTTTGTGATCCTAAGTGCTCTCAACAGCATTCCATCAATCAGTGGGAAGATAAGCTTTATCTTTTCCTCTGTGATGAAGACATTAGAGGGATTGTTTTGTCTTGCCTAGAAGATATTGAACTAGCAAAATATATTTAAAACAATGTAAACCTTGCAATAAGTAGTATATTGAAATGCTTATGAAAACCTGCAGTGTAGTCTCATTGGATAATGAGATACACAGATACAGGTTACATTACCTGGATACAGCTAATTGCTGTTCTGGTGAGCTATTTGTACTCTGGTTACATAGCTGTGACGGAAAAGATTTTAGAAATTATGTAACACTACAAATGCTTATGGATCTGCTACAAAAGAGAAATCAAATCTGGGGGCAGTCAAATATTTATCAAAATAATCTGATTTTCTCTGCTTCAGCCTATTCACAGATTATCTGTCATTCCCTTTTTTAACCTTTTTTCTTTGTATCAAACCTGACAAGAAATTGCGTGAAATGTAAAGATGTATTGTTTAGGTAGAAGTGTTCTGATTGAGATAGTGGAAAGGAGACCAAATCAGGATTTGGGGGCCTGTGAATTCAAAAGCCTCTTTGTCTTTTCCATCTGCTTCGGCTGGTCTAATGACAGATACCGCCTCCTCCTCCTCCTCATCTTGCCTCAGAGACTGTCCTCTGGTCCCGCAGTGCGGACCTGCAACGCCAGGCAGCAAAAGGAAGGGTTCCTCTGGCACAAGCTGCTTGTGCAGTTCGTGCTTACGGCGTATCACTGGCAGAGCCAGAACAACAGAAACCTGCAACAGAAACAAACCACGACAGGTTGCACGCTTCCCAGGTCTCCACGAACAGCTCGGGCACTTGCTCTGAGCCCTTCAGTGCTTACCAGGAATGACAAATCCTGCACTAATTCTTACTGACGTTGTGATTACAGGACATAAACGCTTCAATGACAAACAGCACAGTGACAAGCAAACCGCCTGTAACACTGCGGCTCGTCGTCCCGGCAAGTCAGTGTGGATCCCTTATAGGAAAAGGAGGTTCCAAAATCAAAGAAATCAGGGAGGTAAGTCTTGGGATGTCTGCTGGGAACACTGGCTAGCTCGGCATCCTACCGCAGCATGCCCTGCCACCATCGGCCGCTGCACCTTGCTCATCACACAAACGTGAGCATGTGCTGAGTGAAGAGCCTGGAAAAGCCTTGCTCTGGGGGAAGCAGGGGGCCAGCACAGTGGTACCCTTCTACCTTCCTTGAAGCTAAAGACCGTGTGTGAAATAAAGAAATAGCTTTACAACATACTAGTCTCTGATGCACAATTTAGCAAAGCAACAGTTTAGCGACAGAAATGGCTCATCCAGTTTCTGTTCAGGCACAGCCCCTCCCCAGCAATACTCAGGTGATCCCAAGTTGCAGCCATTTCCAAATTAGCTGCCACCCTTGCAGCCAGAGAAAAGCCCACGTAGCACTGGGGAGTCCAGGTTAGTAGTTCAAATGCTTGATCTACTTTTTAAAAACAAATTATTTTCATACTTCTTTGCTGTTTCTCCCTTATCTCACTGTGACACAGGTGACCTGATTTCATGCAATCCAAACCCTTACTGACTTTTTTTAATCCAGACTTTATCTAAAGGTATTCATTCAATGTGCTGTGCTAGCAACCACTTTTTCCTTTAACCAGAAAATGCAAAAATTATCATACGGTGCCAGTTTTAATTCTTCCATGCATGACTGTAACAACATAGCACATGCCAAGCCAAGAATCCAATGTTTGTAATCAGTCAAACAAGAAAATTAGGTACATGTTTAGTTACGTAGAAAAAATCTGAATAGGACATTTCAGAAATACGGATTTTTATTCTGGAGAAAGTGAGAGCACTACTTCTAAATTTGTATTCATTCCAACATGGAATGAGCTGTTGAATATCAAGATAACACGCTGATAAATTTTTTTCATTTGACTATGTCAAAACAGAAGCTTTTGACAGGCTTTACCAAAGCAAAATTTCCTTTTTTTGTCTAAAATGTAGATTCAAGACAGTAGGTTTCAGTGAGCTTTTACGTTTGGTTTCAAATGTGAAAAAAAGTTAATGGATATTTTTCTATCAAAGAAAATCTGATCCAATGTCAAAAAGGAGTGAAAAATTCTTTGAGCAAAATTTTATATCCAGCATTTGCTATGTAATGTTAGTTTATGGTAGCCTTGGAAGGAAAGGTGATGATAAAGGACAGTTAAGGGTGTCATCCTGTTGACTTTCAAGTTCTTCCAAATTATTTCATTTTGATTCCAATTTGATTGTCCCAGGAGTTTTCTTAACAAAGTCTCTGAAGACTTATCTTCACCTTTCAGGATTTGGCCGCTACTGAAAGGGTCTTTTCTCTCCTTGCATACAGGGAAGTAACGTACCAGCATGTACCACTTCCATTAGCTGACAGAGCTGCCAAAAGCTGTTTCAGAGGGTTTTTTTGCCAAGCAAACAACATGTTATTCCCCCATGTGCCTCTTGCTTTGTAAACTGTGTTCATGAAAACATGCGTAGATTGTCTGCTGTAAACTCGCAGAAAAACAGTTCAGAGCCCTGCCATCTGATGGGGTCTCTGTGCTTACTGAGACCCGCAAATAAAAGGCAATTACAAATCAGATTTTTTTTTCTTGGAATGCTGTTACTTTATTTTTCATCAAAAATTCCAGGAGCTATGCCTCTCAGTAGTCCTTATTGTCAAACCAGCTTTTGAGATGTGGGAGAAAGGAGTCACTTGGTGACTCCTGAGGGGAAGAAAAAGTTATTTCTGTGCAGATGTTAGGGTCATAGGAAAGCCTCTCTTTTTTTTTCTTTAATTCCAAAAAAGCTTTGTCAGAGAACTTCGTATAGATGGGAGAAGATATTTGTGTGTTGAAGTGCATTTGCTGGGTGGAAGGAAGGTGTTCAGTTTGCCTTACGCACGGGACATTTCTGGCTCAGGCTCTGCATGGCCACCAAACTGTTGGTGTTTGCAGTAGTTAGTATCTGGGTGAGTCAGAAAGCTGCACACTCTAGCCCTGGCAGGCAGCAGGTGAAGCCAGGAAAAAGCTGGGGAATGCAGAGCTACTGTCAGAGCACGCAGTCGGAGGTGACCTCAGCCACAAGACATGATTTCTCCAGGTTCTCCAGATCTCTTAGGTGTCCAGGAGAACTGTCAGGCAGCAGGAATTGTGTTAAAATCGGAGCACGCGTGAGTGTGAACCGTGTGCCAGTGAGTGCTTAGCTCTAGGTTTTACAGCTATCAATACTTTGGATTTTATTTTAAATATCCATAACCTCATCCAGAACACTGAGTGAGTGCTTTTAGGACATGGGTTTTTAAAGGTGAGATTGGTCTTTTGGTCTGTGTACATTAAATGACTGAAGTGATTATCCTGGTGAGCGTAGTTTCAGAAGCAATTACCTACTAGTCTAGTACAAGGAAGTAAAAGGATAGTGTTTGGCCAAATAGGTGTTTTGATAAGGCTAATGCAGCGAGAAGTCACACTGCACATTTTCTTAAGCGTAAGGGTAATGGACGATATATTACTCATTTTTTCGTTGCTGATATATGACCAAAATAAAAGAATAAACAAGACTGGCACTGGAAGCAAATGCATAAATGACTGCAGTATTTGGCAGAGTATTTTGTGCTAGATGTACAGACACCCCGAACTCTATGTTAAACAGAAAATACAATCAAACAGAAAAAAAAGGAGCATCCAGCTCAAGATGTGGTCTAATTTCATCATCACACAACACACTAAGCGGCAATTGCACGAGGGATGGTCTTTTGTGTTCAGTCATGTACCCAGGAACAACATGTAGGGTTGCAGTACTATTTTCAAGATAAGATTACAAAAAAAAGAAAAGCATGACTGATTGATCAAATTATGGCAAAATTCCAAAGCCTATTATAGAGCAAGGAATTGATATTCTGGCCTTAAACAGCACTAGTGAACAGAAGATGCAATCAGTAATTTAATCAGTCTTTGGAAAGAAGAATAACATGTGTTGTATGTAACCAGCAGGAAAACAAATTAAGTCCTTGCTGACTGACACAAAGTCAATGGTTACTGAAAATACTTTTTTTAAAAAGCCCAAAATATTGCATTGCAATAACAGTCAGGAATAGATTTTGTTTGTAATATGTGAAAGTGCTAACTCAATATGAAATGCCTGGGTTTTTCTCTATCGACTGAAAAGGTTTTCCAGGATGTTTGTGAAATAATGCCAGGGATTGTTTTGGCCTCATGTATTTTTTTCTTTCTTTGGGTTTTTTTTTTTTTTTTTGGTTAACTGGTTAAATGTTAAGATACATTAAGTGCCAAGATGAAATTTAAAAAAAAAAAAAAAGAAAACAAAACTGGCTCATTACCTCCTTGGGTTCATTAATGAGCTAAAAGTTGATGATGTGCATATATTTAATCAACACTAATTATAATTTAGAAGTGCTTCTGTACCATCCTGAGATATTCCAGAGCACAAGGCAGCTCCGAATTTCATCCAGAGACACAAGTCAGCCACCAGTGGATTAAAGAGCCATTTATCCGCAACTCATTTGATTAGCAGACCTTCTTCAGTTATCAACATTTTTTTCATTTCTTTTTTTTTTATTATTGAAAAGTACCTCATTTCACCTTTTTCATTTTTTAGTCAGCATTGCAACTGTCTGTATTTGAGAGGGTTAAAAGTCTTGTCCTGAAATTCAGGTCACAGTTTGATTCATTAACAGCTACTGAGGTCTAATCTTCCTAGCATGGGAGTGTTTGCAAATTGGCTTGAACAGGCAAATCCATGTCCTGCCAGACCCCAATTACCCTGTCTGGGCAGGAGTTTACGTACGCGCTCTACCATGTATCTAGCAAAGAAAAGACAAGAAGTTTAGAGGTGCGTCCCCTCCATCACATCAGTGAATCACTGACTTTGGAGAGGTGCCACTGCCTGCCCGACGGTGACGCTCTCTTTGCTTTGTCTCTGCTCAAGTCCACAGGAGCCCAGGTGCAGGTAGCGGGGGACATGTTGCCAAACTCCACGGAGCGTGCAGTGACTATATCGGGCACTCCCGACGCCATTATCCAGTGCGTGAAACAAATATGCGTGGTTATGCTGGAGGTAAGTGAGTGCTTGGCATATCGGCTGTCACTTGGGAGATGCTCAAACACATTGTTAATTTTCAATTACCCTGGGTTCCCCAGGGGTGCTGCCTGCCCTTCCCGTGCCAGGGATTTCAAGGGGACTCTGTTAGACTGTGCCCTTCCTGGAGTTCGAGAGCTTCTCGCAGCAGGGTTTAGCAGTCAAAGACCAGGGTTGTCATGACACTGTCAAACAACAAACCAGGTCCAGCATAGAGCTGCAACCCGTTCTGAGAGAAAAACATTTTATTCTGATGCAGAATAGGGCAGAAAACATCTAGGTCTTGTTTTAAATAGAAATAATTCTGACTAGTGTGTTTTAGATTTACCAGGACTTTTTGCTTCCTTACGATCAGGTCATTGCATAAAGCCAGAATGTTTCATTTTGACAGCATTTTTTTAGCTCTCAGATTAAATGATAAAAAATTAATTTATATAAAAATCTGGACATTTTGACCCTTGCTGAAAATGCCCATAATTTCATGCAAGTACATTTCTCAACTGGTTAAGTTGAATAGAAATTTGAAAAAAAATATTTCAGCAAATCAAAATTAAATATTTTGACCTAGTAACCATAATTTTTGACAAGGAACATGAAACATCTCTGCTTTTATCACATTTTCTGCTGGAAAATTTTCTGGGTTTTTTTTGTTTGGTTTGGTTTTTTACCTAAGTCTAGTCAAGGGCTGTCTCATGATGATCTCTGACACCCTACTGTTCTGTTATTCTTTAAAGAGGGGAGAAACAGTGGAGTGTTTGAGACAGCACTACGGCTACTGGCTGTTCAGAAGTATGCAATGCATCAAAATGTCATACAGCCTAATGCAAATAAAAGCATAAAAACTAATAAATCCCCAGAGTTTTACTGGGGAAAAGTGACTTTTGCTTCAGTTTTTGCTGGATTACTGTGAAGAAGGAATTTCTTTATAAAAATGCAAGAGAAAGATAATATTAAAAAATAATTTTAGTTTGTTAGAGATGGAATACGTGATGGCAATAGTTATCAGCTCTGTGAACACAGGGTGTAGTCTATTGTCCAAGCGACATTTGTGGAATAAATAGTTATTTGCTAAAGAAGATGAGAGAAACCATTTCTCAAAATCAGAGAGACAGAGTCCTACCTTCCCACAGGTAGAGCCACTTTTTAAATAACCAGTTTTGACATAATAAGTACTTAATTTTAGTGTTAGGCAAATCACAAGCAGCACAAGAAGACATTGGCTTAACTACAGTTTACTGCTTCAAACACTTTAAAAAATGAACATGCTCTAATTTGCAGCATATATTTAATTTGGCAACAAACACTTTCATTGACATGAAATAGCTAATTATATGATATTAATGAATGGAAGTGATATTGTTGTTACCTTCTTTAGTTGTAGTTAATGCACTGAAATCAGGGCACCGTGCTGCTAGGTGTTGCACAGACAGCTTGAAGCCTTTTTTACAGACACATTCTCTTGCTTTATTTATGAGGAGAAAGTTAGCCTCGGTCAGGGGTTTTCCCTTTGGGTCCTTGCCTTGGGCTATAGGGAATAAACTCCCTTTTCATGCATTATGAAGGCCGTGGTTATGCTCCTGCTGCAGACAGGAGGATTTTTCTCCAAATTTCCAGCTCAGTCAGACGAAAGGGAGATCAGGATGGTCATTCGCGTTGAACAGCTGACTTAATTGAGTTGGTAAAACAAGAAACCTTGATGTGTAGCAGTGTAGGAAAGATCGATAAGCAGATGTACTCTGTGTTAACAAAGCGAGAGCACAGGCTGGACTCTTCCAAATCGTTGACAAATTTCAAAATTGTGCCCATGTTTCCTGAAATACCTTGACATGCTTAATGAAGCTTCATAGCTTCATCTGACAATAGCAGTAATGAAGTCGCAAGTGCCAGCACTGCCTGTTTCGGCTGTGCAGTCAGGAACTCGTCTCTTCCCCTCGAAGCCCGGACAACTGGCCTCCGGCTTGCTTTTGGGCTGATGGGGTGGAGGACAGGGTGGGGTGGGCTTGGCTGGGCTAGTTGCATGCCTTGTTTGAGGTGACCAAGATAAGGAGTGATTTTTTAATACGAGCTCTGCTTCATTCTGCATTTTGATCGCTTTGTGTTTTTGTCTGCAGTCCCCACCCAAAGGTGCCACCATCCCCTACCGTCCCAAACCTGCCTCTGCACCTATCATTTTTGCAGGTGGCCAGGTAAGAGCAGACACCATTTTGGCTTCAGCTGGAAACCACACCGTCTTGGCCCAACCTCAGCCAGCGCCTGTTAGTTTTCAACTTTTACTCTTTTTTGCCTGGTATAGTATTGATGTGCTTTGTCTACTCTGTGTGCTTACAGTTTGCAGGAAAGGAGAACACTGCATTGCAAACTTGACGCAAAATTGTGATGACTCGTATTTTACCAAGATTTAAAATTAAATTCTGTAATTAGGAAAAGTTTGCCCTTCTGTGAATTGAGAGGTGTCCAAATCAGATGCTCCGAGTGGTGTAAAACTGCTTATTGTAGGGGTTGTTTTTTTCAGTCTTAACTTGCAGCTCCACTAGCAGTATAAGCAGTTTCGTCAATTTTCAGAGATGATCAAACAGCAGGATGTCTCTACTCATGAAAGGCATAATTTTTCTCTCACAGTTTTCATATTTTTTAGGACCAAATAGTGCATTTTGCAGTTAAAATTTACACACATGTAATTTCTGCTGCTTATAGTCCCTCAGGACCAAATAGCAATGGGGTTCTGAGGTTACAGGAATTACATACATGCAAGTGTAGACCTTCCCAACCATGCCGTACAACAGCCTGATTGATAACACAACAACATGTTCATGTTTCTTTTTTATATATAGTGAAGTTTTGATGATTCCCTGTTCATCTTCAGCTATATCAGTCAAGGTTCTCATCTGCCTTTAAAACCCCATGTGCAATGTGACTCTTCCTTGTCTTTTGATAGTGCTCTGAAATGGGTCTGCAATGTGCTGCTGAGACATGGTGGGAATTTGCTCTGCCCCATCCATTGCAGGGGGAATGCAGTTTTAGTAACTGATGAGCCAGCAATGAATGCAGCTGACGTGTACCCTAAAAACACCATAGGAGGCTCACAAGGGGACCCATACAGCCAACAGGCTAAGAGCAGCACTGCCCAGATATGTGCAATGGTGGAGGAGTGAGATGCTGCAAGCCCTGCTCAACTCAAGGGGAAATTGATCTCCTAATTTGGGGTAGAGGAAGGCAGCCATCTCTCTACTCACGATTCACGTATGTGAAGCCTCTCTGGCAGTAAGGTACCCCCACCCAGCCAAATCTTTTCCCCAAGATGACATCAAGGCCTCTTTTTAAGTCGTTAAGTAGTTTTTAAGTCCAGTGGGAAGAGCCACTCACCTGCATGGTGGAACATCTGCAGGCAAGTCCCACTGTCCCATTAGCCCAGCCCAGGTCATCACCCTGGGTGGGGTGTGGGGTGTAAGACCATGTCTCACGCCAACAGGCAATTCAGAAGTCATATGAGAAGCCGAACATGGGGTTCCTGGTGGGGCAGAGGGCACAAAGTGCTGCTGGTATTGTTGGTGGTATGACAACCCACACCATCACAATCTGCCAGTTTGTAAGGAAGCTCCTGCACATCTCAAACATACGCCAAAGCACCTTTGCTTCTGACAGGCCCTTGTAATGAGCCTTCTCTGAATTTTTGTCTGTGTTTTACCTTCTGTTCTGTAATGATACGTTATGATGTATATCCAGATTTTCATAATCTGGATGTAGTAGCTTTCAATTCCTGGTGTTCAAGCCTACCACTCTTAGTTGTCTTCAGAATAAGAAATCTGCTTCTTTAGTAACCAAAGTCAAATTGAAATTTAAAATAATTTGCCAGAAATTGGTCTATGACTGAAAGTTTAGAATAAGTTACTCCATATATTTAAGTTTACACTGCAGTGCTTTCCTTTAAGAAATATATGTGTATATATGCAGCAGCCCATGTTACTAGTATTGTAATTGCTACTACCTTCAAAGACTGTCTCTGTATATCGTTACTCAAAAGTATTGAAACACTGCTAGAGTGCTCTGAGTGGTTTGTATAAATAATTGAAAGTGTCCTATTTTAAAGTCTAATAGCTCTTGTCATCTTCAGTTTTATCTGTTAAAAAACTGTTCTCACTTTTCTAACGCAACCTTGTTGATGTGAGAAAGAGTG
>NW_009217584.1:43098-62937 GCF_000690835.1 Fulmarus glacialis
TGTGCCTTGAACTTCTGTGTGCTCTGACTAAGCAGACTTTTTAAGAAAATGCATAAGGTGTGTTTGGGCATCAGTATGGAAAGACATTTTAAGCAGGTTTCGTAAGTGGAAATTGATACTGAAAATAAAATTTTATCAGCAGTGTTAATTTCATCCAACATTTTGGCTACGCTATCAGAAGTTATTTTTCCATTCTAAATTACATCATGGCTATCTTGAAAGGTTTTAGTTTGTTTAATGTTTGCATATCAAACAACGCTAGCAAAATCAAATTTCTAGTTTTCCTTAACAAGTTGGGGTTCTTCTGCTTTAAGCATTGCTTTTAATTCTCTTGTGCTTCTTCGATACTGTATTGCATGACAGAACTAAAAGGAAGCTGAACACTGTCCTGCCCTGCTCTGCCCCACCCCTTACCAATATTTAGCATATGCAGTGGTTAAAAAAAAAATACATCCAGCACTCCTGCCTGATGGAAACAAATTGGAAATTTCTACCTCCTGTGCCACATTGCTCTTTAGATGGGTACTCACAGGGTACAGCTTTGCTTTATGTCTCATAGCAGTTTTATGGTTTAAATTGAGGAAGGCTTGTAGACGAGGTCCTTCCTGCTGTTACTAATGTCAGTGCGTCAGTAGAAAAGTTGCCCTTGACTTGATGGAAGCAGACCCGTAGCTCATGTCCTTAGTGAAACGTTACAGTACAGATGTCTAAGTACAGCCTCTACCAGGCTGGTACTTAGTATGCCTCAATCACAGAAGGGCACGGTTCCTCTGCCAAGGGATAAAGCAGTCAAAGACCGTTTTTCTCAACCTAAATTCATCAAATGACCTTTTGGGAGCCTAAGAAATGAAGAGGGTTTTTTTTTTTACTGGGAAAGAAAATTCAAGACCCATCTTGTCCATGGTTTGGACGATCTTTGATGGTTTTCGTTGACAACCAAATAAAAGCTAGTCTGAGCTCTGAATGTTCATTATTTTTGTTATTTCTCCAGTTTGTTTGCTTCCTCATCTGTGGAAGTATGAGGGAGCAGAGTGACGAGGAAAGGGGTCACTTCTATGACGTTCGCTGGTGATTTTTTTGTGGTGGTTTGTTGCTGGTTTGCAGACCGCTGCTTGGGAAGCACCCGTGTAAAAGATGTTCTCTCAGCTGGGTTTGAAATAAAGCCAAGATCAGAAAGGGCACTTGTGATCCATCACAGAGGCTCAGAGACCAAAGCGTGGTTTCCAAACCCACTGTTTGCTCATGGACCTAACCCCCCACCCAGTGCCATTTCCAGCCATAACCTCCCTGAGGCTGCTCCTGTGCTTGGCTACGCACAGAGCTCCCACTCAGCAAAGCAGCGTAACATCTCCTTAAGGTTGTCCTCATTTGGTAAAACACCTAAACACATGCTTTGCTTGCCTGAATATGTGCTTGCTTCAGAGCCACTGACAGCAGTGATCCCCCGTTTTGGAGAACTGGAACCTTTTCTTGTCATTTATAAACTGTCTGTAATGGCCATCCCCTGTAGATGCACATGAGTATGTATGCCCATGAGCATCCCGTTGAGCCCAGTCACGCGCACTTTTGCCTGAAAACTGCTCATGTGCATAAGGTTTGCCAGATTGCATTCTTGCTTTATAACTAATTTAAAAACTAAATGAAATGTTTCTTCTCAAGAAGGGAAATTCTGCTGCAGAAATGTGCATTAAGCCATTGGGGCATTAAAGGTTTTAATATCCGAACTCCATTAAATGAATTGTTTTATCATTTGCAGAGGATTCATTACTTTCTAAGAGGCCTTTTGTCAAATAAGCATTTTGCAGACTAAGCTAATCAGCTCTGTTCCTGTTTATAATTCTCCCACTACAAATATTTATACATTATAATTTGTCTTTCTGCTTTCCTGCCTATCTAAGCACAAGCACATTAAAATTTTTCTGACATGCCATTGCATTCAGAAAAGCCCTACAGGATATAATAGAAAATTATAAACTCTCTATAGTTTTTTCTTTGTAGGCCATTACAGAGAGTTGAACAGAGCCAGCAGGAGAGACAAAGGGCTGTGCTAACTAGTGCCAGACATGCCACTGTATCCCTCCTCGCCCACATGCTTTTTTTGCCTCCCCCACCTCACTCCAGTGCTGCCAGGAGTGATGCCAGAAACTATACCCCTTGCACTGCTCTTGTGCAGAGAGGCTGGGTTTGGAGGGGGGATATTTGGCTTCTTGTGGAAGATAAGACCACCTCGCTGGGGGTCTCCATCATGCTCCTATCTCCAAACTGGCATGCTGGCCCTATGCCCAGGCACTGCAGGACAGGCTGCCATCCAGCATGCGTGCTCACATACCCGCTGGCATGGCAGCCTGGGGCATGAGTCCCATGGGGTGCACCAGGACACACATTTGCTGGCATTTAGCATCTGTGGCTGTCGGTAGGCAGGAGAGGTGGCTCAGAGCTGCACATGGCAGTCAGGAGTTGGGTATCAGGGCAGGGCATCCCCCGGGCGGGTCTGCCCTATCCTTGCTGCCCCAACATCAGCATCTCCCCATGTGCATCAGTGGTGGATGGGGAAGAGGCCAACCCCCATGCTCCTCAGCCCCCATCGTGTCCCCAGCTCTGCTCCCAGCAGATGGAGCTGGGCTGAAGAGGGGTCCTGAGGAGCGGGATCACCAGAGCTCAGGCAGTGGCAGTTGGCATCCCCTGCTTGCAAGGGGCATGCGGGCAGCCCAGCTAAGATCTTCCTGTCCCATGCCAAGCGTTATCAAGCAGCACAAGACCATTAAGCTTCACTCAGCATTGAAAGCGATGCGGGTGGCATTCGCCTGGGGAGCTAGGAGGAGCTTTTCTGATGAAAACAGGAACGCTGCTTGTCCCACCTGACTGACCTGTGTCTTAACTGTGCTTGTTGTTTTCAGGCATTCACGATTCAGGGGCAGTATGCCATCCCTCATCCAGACGTGAGTCCTGCGCATGTAAATTACTCCCTTTTTCTTCCTCACCCTCTTATTTGTTCTGGGCAACATTTGCTTTCTGCAGTTAGCAATAAAGACACAGCCGAAGGACACCTTTCCTGAACAACACACTGTAGAGCCACGTGTTAGCTCAACTGCATCTCTTACCTTTTCTAATAATTGCTAGAAAGTACAATGGCCCAGGAACAAATGACAGTTTTCTTGGTCTTTCTTTGCATGTGATATATTTGAGTTCTTTTAATATGTAATTCTACAGTAATTAGTTAATATTAACAATAGCCATTACATGTAATAACAGTAGAGACGTCATTTATAACCAGTTTGGGTTGGTTTTTTTTTCTCTACAGTAGATTAGAATGAATGATTAAACCTTTTTTTTTTTCAATATAATTTTAATTAATCCAGTTTTAGAACATGTAAGATGGTTTCTCTGCTCTGAAATAATTCCATTTGATTGGTTAGTTCTAATTTCCCATCCTGCCCTGCAGTTGACCAAGCTTCACCAGTTGGCTATGCAGCATCCCCCCTTTACTCCCCTTGGGCAGACCACCCCTGGTTTCCCTGGTACGTACCCATGACTCCCTGGGGATGTCCTTCTTCTTAACAGCTTTGTTTCCCGTGGTCATTACATCATTTTAATAATAAATGTGGTCAATGACCAGCTATCCTTTTGTTTTTACACAGTAATCTCTGTTGTCCCCTCCCTGTGCCTCTGTTACAGTTCCTTTCATCATTACTAAAACGCGCTTTGTTTGTTACATTTATTTAATCAAAACCGCTTCATTTGTGCCATCGGCTAAAAGCCCTGAGTTTCTTTTGTTCAGTCCTTGTAAAGTTGTTATGGACCATACGGTATGTACCAGCTGGTCCCGAGTGAAGTACTTGGGCGTGCATCTCGTCAAATTTCCACTTTGGTAACATGGTTCAGAAAGAAGCAAACACAGGAAAGCAGTATGTAATCGTGGTACAGAAATACTGATGAAAGAAATTACGGCACGCTGAAACTCGAATCCATTGTAGAGCCAAATGTCTTAAGAGCATCTGTAAACATCACTGCTGGAACAAGTGCCTCTCTTCCTACTAGGTATGCAGATATAGCTACAAAATGCAATGGAAATTTAGATAATTAAGGACTGCAAATTTGGTCCATACTTATTAAAGCTGAAGCTGAATTCTTGATTCAAGAGTGAGAAGTCAGTTAACCCTGCAAAAAATCATTTTTACTGTACTTCACTACATACATGCTTGGCATCTAAAAACTTTACAAAACAGAAGTACATATGTACTGGTACATGCTTTGTATGGCAAATAACATTTTATCACATACATCAAATTCTGTGAGCAACTTGATTGTTTTATATTCAATGTAAAATAAGCATATGCAACTCTTAATTGAATGTAAACATAAGTAAAATGTAGGTGAGTCACTTTTTTGTAAGAGTATTTCTTTTCCATCTTTTCTAGTTAGAAATGAGTATTTTTGGCTTGTCTTTACAGATAACAATAATAATAAACACCAAAAAAAGAGAAAAGGAGAGAAAGAGACATGACATCCAAAATACATTTTTGTTTCTTCATGATGTATCTGATAAAATATCTACAAGTAATACTAAATTGCCTTTCCTAGCTTTATATTTTCCTTATTCTTGTCATTAACATGCTGCTCCTTAATCTTTTCCTGGTTGTATTTGTGAGATGTATGTTTCTGTAATGTTACTGTGTGTTAGAGCAGTAAGTCCACTTTTCCTGAGCATTTTCCTTTTGTCCACCCAATTTACAAACAAATGTATGCGGCTTAGAGTATCTTGTACATTTCCCTTCAAAAATTACCCTTCCCAACATTTCTTCAGCGACTAATCCCACACATAATTTCCAAATTTTCCTAGGTTAATTTCCTCATCCTTATTTTAATTCATTAATTTTTCTTTTTCATATCTATGTATTTTGTTCTGCTAGTTGTTCGTTCGACTTCCACTTTAATTTTCCATATTCTAGAACTCCCGGTAGACAGGTCAAATTTCAGCCATCCATTAATTTCTCAATTGATGTGTTTAGAACAAACTTCAGAGACTATTTTTAGGGGAAACCCTTCATTTTCTAGAAGCTTTTTATGACCCTGTGGAATCTCATGTGACATTTGTTGCTTTGGTGGGTTAAAGGTTAATTAAAATAAGACTCATTTAAAATTAGTCCAGCCCTCTGAGTTCTGCATCTCTTGCTTTCTTTTCTGTTTTGCTAGCAGTTCTCTATTTTTCTTTGCTCCTCTCTCTTCCCCCCCGCCCCCCCCCCCTTCTTTCTGTATGTTTCCTTCTTTAAAATATCATTTGTTGTGTCTTGCCCTTCTTGCAAACAACTGGTGTAACATTTTCCCTCTGTCCCCTGAATAGGACTGGATGCCACTACTCCAACCAGTTCCCATGAACTTACTATTCCCAATGATGTAAGTGGACCAATAGTCAGTATCACTTTCTCTTCTCTCGCTCCTCTGCCGCCGGAGGGGAAACCTCTCATCTTTGGCTGATTTGTAAATGCTAGTCGCCAGGATAAACTGTACGGCATTTAGTCTGTTGGGGAGGGGGTACTAGGGGTTAGTGAAATGCTGGACAGAAGCAGCAGAAGTGACTGTCCCCTCTCGTGTCAGGTCTCCAGCAGTGCTGGTTTAGTTGCACGACGGTGCCAGCACCTCGATGCTTCACCGGCTTCGTTAAAGCCTGGGTGCCTGCTGCCTACAGTGGTCTTAGATGAGTTATCAAAATTCATCTCTCAGGTGGCACTAGCACGGGTGGTCTCAGCAGAAAGGCTAAAGGGGGTGGAAAAACGTGCAGCCCCGTGTGCTGTGTGTTGGGCTGGAGTCCTCCGTGCCAGGGGGTGGAGAGCTTGTGCCGTGCCAGTCTCCGCTGCACCTGCACTTATCTGAGACGGTGTTTTTCCTGAACAAAAAAGCTACTTCAGTTACGTAAAGGTGAAATATAAGTGTTTATTTGAAAAACAAGGGCTAAAAGGGCTAAAAACATGCCTGCTCCAACAACTCTGGACTGGCTGTGATCGACAGACCCAGTCTTCATGAGCAGTATGGTGCTGAATCTTAAAAGAATTACTCAAAATGCCCAACTGATACGCTGCATGTCATATAAAAATGCCTCCCCGTTTTATTTACTTTCATTGCAAACAGGGGTCTTCTTTCTCAGTTTTCATTACAAATGAGTCACTTGGAAAATGGAAGATTTCCCCTCCAGTAAAAAAAGCTTTCAAGCATGAGTGGGATCACAAATAGCAATTATATTACTTAAGAGATACTTATAATATTGTGTAAGCCCTATTAAACTCAGTGGCAATGATTTACAGTAAGAAAAAAATACAGAATAACAAAGAAGTGAAGGTGTGAGTTCTGTGATTTCATAAGCTTTCTGTTACTTAAAAGATGCCCTGACGATTTATCAGTACCTGCTTTACAACCCAATTTCTTCTATGTTGAGAATTTTATGGGAGCACCCTATTTATCCTTACAGCACAAGTTTTTTAATCTCACCTTCAGGCAGATGTTGCTCTTGCCATCAGTGGTATAAATCCAAGGTCACTCTTCTGACTTCAATTCTTTCAGGGTTCGTAGCAGAGAAAGAGAGGGAGAAAGTTGGCCTTGTGTCCTGTAGTGCAGTAGAAAATTAAAAAAACCCGTCAGTTTCTCATCCGGGAGGTATGAAATGCCCCGGCTCAGCACTATCCTCTGAAAAACAAACACACATCCGTGCGTTGTTTCTAATGGAAGATTTTTCTGGCTGCGCAGTGCGTGTCTTGCTGTTCTTGCTAAAGGAGCAAAACCAAGGCCAAATTGGGGTTAGGCTTAGAAACAGCCTGCAGGGGCTCTACAGGTGGTGAAAGGGAGTTCTGATGTTCGTACGGTGTCAAGGTGTGCATTAAAGGACCAAAAGGCGTTAGTGCTGCCCACATTCATGTGTGCGCACGTGTGTGTGTGCGCGCGCGCCCGGTGCTGCGGTGCCGGTGCAGAGGGGAGGAAGGGCTCTCATGTACCGTCGGGCATCAAGGGCTGCTTGGGAATTTTGCAGGGGGAAAAACAGTTTCTCCGTGCGTGTCCCCAAGGCGTTTGCTCTGCCTGTGCCACAGGCTGTCAGCAGTGCCCTGCCAGGTTGTCCTCAGGCTGCAGTAGCAAGAGGGTACCGTCCCGGCATAACCTTGCATACTGGTATCCCGCAACCCCATCACCGCTGCAGCAAGGCTGCTCTGTGGGCATCCCAGTGCTAAAAACGAGGGGACGCGGGAGACAGAGGGACACGGGGCAGAGAGGGAGCCGGGTGAGGAGGCGCCAGCACCCGTGTTTCGTATGTGCCCTGTCAGTCAGATGCTGTGCACGGAGGGAGATCAGGCTGGGAGAGGCAACAGCAGTTGTGCAGCAGAGCCTGCATGGGTAATTTGACTTCCCTTTCCCGATAAGCATCTCCTAGTCCCATCTTGATAGACAGGCAGTTGGTGTGGCACGGCGATTATTTATCTGGTTGAAGGTGAAGGAAGCTGCAGGCCCTGGCACGGGGCTGTGGTGCAGCCCCGACGCTGCACGTGGCCAGTCCCCTGCCTGCCCCGACTCCAGGCATCCCCTGTGCTGCACGAGTCCCCTGGCTTTCTTATCATATGTGCTTACACGTGCAAACTCCAGCACATATGAAAGAACATGAGACTTGCAAATATCTACATGCTCTGCAGCTACCAGAGAAGTCATTGTATATCTACATGTGCTACATTTATTTTTTAAAACCAAGGTAATGATAAGCACATAAAGCCAAAGTCTCCATAAGAATCTGATGGAGCAAAATCAGAGAATAAGCTCAGGCTTCAGCCTAGTCTACAATTTGCATAGCTTCATATTAAAATAAATTTTCCTCACTCGCTCTGGCATTAAGGCAGTGATAAAAATTTTTTTTCCTGTTATTAATAATTCCTGTAACAACATCATGCTGCTTTCTTCATACAGTATGCTGATAATTGCAACTAACCTGTTGCTTAATAACAAAGAGAAACCACAGAACAAAGAAATGCATTTTGCAGAAATTGTCCACATGCTAAAAGCCGAGGGTTCCTCTCCAAATAATGAATTCAGAAGATTTTGCCTTTCTAGGTTTTCTCATAACTTCTGGGTATCTCCAAAAAGAGAACAGAGAGGACATTTCTCGAGGACATTGATCTTTATCTAGTATCTCCTTTTCCTCATCAAAACCTCTCATAGGGGCATTTGGTTGCCTTTCTTTCCTTGCTGGGATCTTGTCTGGCCTTCCCCTGCTGCCTAAGTTACACAATATGTGTGTTTCATATAAATCCCAGAATAAAGCGGTGTTAACAGTGGCACGTCCTTAAGGGAACAGAAGGGATGGTAACCCTGGGTGTAGCCAATTGGGCACAGATAACAGATGTCTGAAGATTTTATGATCCAATCCCCCAAAATGCCCATTGAGAGTAAATGAACAAACCAATAATAATAAAAAAAAAATCAGTCTCATTAAAAATTATGCAGACTTAATATCCATCAGAAGCAAAGTGAGACCATTTGTGGGTACAAGGCACTATTTAGGATTAAAAGTAATTCCCCCCAGAACCACCTACTGCTCACTTCAGGGAACAGGACGGGAACTGGTGTTGGGCCCTCCATAAATTGAAATGCACACAAATCTGCAGAGTGATTTGGTTACAAAGCAAATAATAAGAAGGCTCATTTCTAAAAGCTCATTTCTGAACATGTTTTCTCAGTTTTCTACATGCCTTCTTGCAAAGCCTGTGAAATCATTATAGTCCAGATGTTGCATTATCCTGGCAAGGAACGTGAAGGTGGTTGTTGTTGTTGTTGTTGTTGTTGTTAGTGTTTTTTAAGAGGCACAGAGTATTTAAGCATCTCTTTCCAGGCCCTGCGGTAAATCCGTAAAGAACTGTAATCATACCTCAGGAGATTATTTCTCCCTATAGAGTGCTCTGCCCCAGCATTTCTAAATAAAAATAAAACCCAACCCAAAGCTCTAAAGCCTGTAACTTTATGAAAAGCGATTGAAGAGTCTCCTTCATGATGAGCACCTGCGTGCTCAGCTAATATAGAGGCTTTGCCAAAGCCAATGGACTTGCTCTGGGTTGGCAGCAGGGAACCAAGGGGAACCACGTGTACCTGTGGACACGTATGGTCAACCCCTCTGCTCCGGACAGCAGATATCAAGTTGCAGAGGTTACTTCCTTGGCCCTTTTTACCAGCACTACATTCATAATAAGAAAGAAATCTGATTTTTTTACTGGTATTTAAAAAGAAAGTGAGCTCCGTGCCACTTCCTGTGACGAGCAATACTCTGCAGCATTGGACTTGGATAATAAACCAAAAACTAAAAGTCTGATTGCTCCCAGTGCTGCGCAGAAGTAATGCAGTGCGGTGGACATAGAGGAACGAACCTGTAGGAAACACCTAGCAGAAAGCTGTTGTTATTAGGCTCTGCCAGTGACTTTAGCATTATGGGGAAAAAAAAATATATTTAGCATTATGGGGAAGAAAATAAATGGAAGAGAGGGACCTGAACCACAGATGGCATAGCGTATTGGGAGAAACTATCAGCATCAAGAGCTTGGGGCAGGAGGAACCACCATAGGCCTTCCAGTCCCACTCTTTAGGAGTCCAGACTCCTGATTCAGCCCTGTTTACATTGGTACCAGCAGAACTTTAGTGAAGGACAGAGTAAAACTAGAACAAGGCAAAAAGCAGAATCCATGTTTTAGGGTTGGTTTGTTTGGGGGTTTTTTGACATGAGGAGAAATTAGGTGCATTGAGGTAGGGGAAAACAGATCGGAAGCGGTGTAGAGAAAGTGAAAAGGAAAGAGTTTTCCCCTGGTGCTCACAGTCCAAGAAGGTGGGGACGTCAGCTGAAATTTTGAGATGTACGGACAAATGGTGACACTTAAAGGCAACACACGAGCAAGCTCTGCAGGTCACTGCTATGGCCCTTCTTGGGCAGCAGAGGAAGAAACAGGTTCAAAAAGAAATTGTCAGACACACGGACTATTGAGCATAATGGCAGAGATACCAGCTGCTGCTCAGGCAGTCTGTAAGCCTTAGGTGGGAATTTGGGATACCAGTGGAAACTTTGTTTTATACCTCACACTGTTTTTATCCCTTTTTTTGGTAAGTGTGTACTGCTGCCACAGTCAGAGACAGGCAGCTGGGCTAGGTGCACATCTGATTTGAGCTGTTCCGCTCAAGTCTTGAGAGAGTTAAAATATGTATTCATATACATACACATATTATGTGTGTGTGTGTATGTACCTATGTGTATATTATATATATTATATATCTATATATTTATGGTATATGTATTATACTATAGCGCATAGTAGGCTTGGTATAGTCTATAGCAGGTTTGCTCCTCTCTCACATGGGCCAGCTTTATCACTTATTTTCTGGAGAATTTCCTCCTGATTTATTCCGTAAGTGAGAGTAAGGCTCACTGTATGTTGAGCAAGCAGGTGAGCATCAAAAATAATGCAGCACCTAAAGTCCTTGAAAATAGCTATATGTTTACTGTCCTCCACATTCCCTAACTCTGTCCACTGAGCTTGGAAAAGCAGCAAACCCATGTTTGTGAAACACGCAGCATTGCATGCTAGGTAGCAACTTTCAAAGTCTGGGGAAGCTTGCTTTTGTGCTGAGGGACTGAATTACACACAGCCTGCCAAATCATGTGAAATGGCCAGCTACAGAATGACAGGGGGGCAGCTGACAGAATTAGAAAGTCAGTTTTGAAAAGAGATACGTGTTTGGATGCAATTTGACATGGCTTCATCTCAAAGCAAGGCTGGGCAGGTGTTTTTATGTAAAACCAAACGTGCATGGCCTGATTGATCAAAGCTTTCTAGATGAACACCAGTCCCTTGAACTTCTTCCAGAACCCATCAGCTCTTGAATATTCAGATACTGCACAAATTTCAGCGTAAGTAATACATAATGGGAAAGGCACCCCAGAGAGAGCCCAAGCACTCCAGCACTATTGTCCTTCCTGCGTGGCAAATGGAGAAGTGCATTCTGCGTGAGCTGCAGGTTGTGTCACGACTTGCAGAGCATGTTCAAGCAGCCCATTGTCACAGCAACAAAGGATGACTTTGGAGAGCTTCAGACCGAAGGTTACTGAACCTCTCTTCCAAATGCTTGCATCACCGATATCCTTGACCGATCTGGACTGAATCTTAACTTAAAGTCAGCTAGGAGACTGCAAATTCTTTGTACTGACCCACCTGGGTTGCAAGCCTCGTTGGAGGACCCCCAGCACATACAAGTGGCAGCCTCCTGAGTGACCCGGCAAGTGCCTTCTCAGAGCTGGTCAACCAGACATGTAAGACTATGTCTCACAACGTGCCTGAAGAACCAGCGGTCCCACGCAGTTCCTCTGTTTTGAATGCCACAATGACAACCACGCCTGTGAATGGGACTGCTTGAAATTCTTCTAAATAATATATTTTAATATATTTTTGCATGTTTTTTACACCAAGTAGTTTTATCAGATTTCCACCCTTCTGCTTTGGACAGACTGAGGGAATATGTGCGGTCTACATCTTCCTGTTGACACTTAGGACATAATTATTAAAGCAACCAGAAGCATATTCAGATCTGCACATCGGGTGAGAAGTATCAGAGGAATCTGAAGACGTGAGGGGCACCATAACAGCTGCTTCACAGAGCCTAAATCCTGGTCACTGCTTCATAAGATCACAGTAGCAACAGACGGATTCTTGACCGGTCGCTTCAAGATCATCATCGCAAAAACAATTAGATGCTTGTTGTGGCAGAAGGAAATACTGACAGCCTCCACTCTTGTTGGCCATTTCAAGCCACTCCGATATCTGGGGGAACCACTCTGGCTAGCAGTCAAGTAAAGATGACCCAAGGTTTTCCCTGCTCTGTGCTCCATTCTGCTTCTGCAGCAGTGAACACGTCTGACCAGATTTGGGTAAATTATAGCTACAGTATGGCATGCAAATGATTCACAAGAACAAAATTATGGAAGTCCATCACCAGGTTTTAACAGATAGGAGTGGATCTAGTGCCACCAGCTTTCCTGTACAATGATGCTCTGGTAGGACTGCCTTTGCTTTCCTCACACTGATGGCATACTCTAATAAAAACCAAACCCCACCACTGGCTGGCTCTGGTGCTACCACCTGTGCTCTGGGTGCTCTTCTCTCCTGCTTCACCTTCACTGACTGAGGACCGTGGAGGCCAGTGAGGCTGAGGCGTAGGAAGCGGATGCTTAGGGATCCCTGTGCTCCTAACAGCTAGCGTGCACAGGCACATTCGTGTTCGCACAAAGACAGGCTAGAGGCTTCCCGGTGAAGATCACATAGGTCCTCTGCACTGGCACGTGCAGTCACATCCTAAGACAGGTCCTCCGGATAAGGACAGAGAGGCCCTCCTCTTTGAACAGGACATGAAATCCTGTGTGCATTTCCTGAAACCCCATTTTTCCCCCTCATGGGTGTTCCTCTTGCGCTTGGTCTCTGTTTCGGCTACCCAGGTACTTGCTTTGGCTTCCTGCTTGTCCCTGAGCATGAAGCAAGGATTACGTTGGGGGGGGGTTGGTCTTCTTTTGATAAAATGTCTGGACAATGTGAATCTGTTTCTGGACAATGTGAATCTGTTTCTGGCAAGATACTCCAAGTACTACAGTACCAGAAAGGGTAACATCTCAGGGCCTGAAGCAGCAGGAAGGGTGGGAGGGGAAAGCAGTCTCTGCATCTTGGCACGTCCTTCTGCCAAACTGACAACATCATCCCAGTGTCAGCTGAGACCTGTAGAGTGAAGTTTCCATTTTCTACCCATTCTGGCCATTGCTGAGCTTCTCGGCACCCATCCTTCCTTAACATAAAACAAAAGTCCCCCTCCTCACCCTTACAGAAGCCAAAACATCTCAGCCTCAGCTGCTGGCTTGGTGCCCACTTGCTCGTGGGGGCTCCCTGTGTTGGAGGAGCAACACCCTGGCACAGCTATCACACTCCCGTACCCCAGTTGCAGCTGCAGCGGTAACGTGTGCTGCGAAACACTTTCTCGAGGTCTTGCACACAGCTTCCACGAGCTTGTGACTCCACCAAGAACATTTAAACAACCTTTAAAACACTGAAGATAACACCAATGCAATTTTACCAAAAAAATTGAGGGGATCTAGGGAGACACACGCACACACAACTCGAGCTCAGTTTTATTCACAATGTATGAGTTTTGCTAAGTTTCTGTAAAGGAACACAAACAAGTTTCAGTCTCTTCCTATGCCTGCTTCTGCCTGCAGTTACAGAGCTGTAAATCCCACTGACTTTAATAGCTCAGTGCCTGGCCAAGTGAGGACCACGTGTGCCCAGGGAGGGCTAGGACTAGCAGCACTCTGGAAGGGTGCAGAGCCGCACGGCAGCAGCTTTGGGTGGTCAGCCTGATTGCCAGCTGCTGCGCTTGGCTTGCTGCTGCCACCGGCAAGTCAGACTGGGTTGTGTTTTGTATTCATCAGCACCATGGCACGCTGTCATTTTCTGCCATGGAAGACAGCTAAATAATCTGATATTGAGTTGATTGATAACCATGTAGCAGGTTGATTCAGAGACGTATGACCATAGAGCCAATAGACCGCGCTAGTTATTCCTTCCAAACAGCACAGCAAAAATCTTTTGGTTTGATATTGAGGCTTTCATAACCATGTTTTTATCAACACTACAAATAGCAGTTAAGTGGTTTTTGCTTGTGTCTGTGGCACTAATCTCAGTCTTTGTCCCGCTCCAGTTAATAGGCTGCATTATTGGCAGACAAGGCAGTAAGATAAATGAAATCAGGCAGATGTCAGGAGCGCAGATCAAGATTGCTAATGCCACAGAAGGCTCCGCAGAACGACAAGTTACAATCACAGGATCCCCTGCAAACATCAGCTTAGCACAGTACCTCATTAATGCAAGGTAAGTTTGCTTTGTAAGTGATAATGCTTCTGCGAGATTGCTCTGCCTGCTCTCCAGCGAATGTCTGTCCTGGTTAGATCCAGAAAGTTGCTTTGCAGTGTCCATTTTGCATAGTATTATTCAATTCCTAATGATTTGTAAAGCCTGTATCATTAGAACCTGTGTTTGCTGTTGGTTTATATGGAAAGCAGCTTAATCTGGTGCAATTCCAGGTACATGTTGAATAACAAAAGCTGAAAAATCTGAATACTCACATTGGCATCTACCTAAAATATAAGTGGATAAATTAAATGACAATCATAAATTCTTTAGAAGAAAATACTTTTCACAGACCCATTTTACTGTCCTAAATGGCAAGTATAGTGAAAGAGATTGCAAAACAGATTTAATTTACTAACTGGAAATTGCCACTCAGAGTTGATATTAAACTGACATTTGATTGCTAAAGGGGCACGGGATTTATTTTTTCAGAGACAGCATCACAAATTTGTAAAAGCATTCCCTAATGAGACAGGGTGCAACTAGCTGTTTCTCCACTTCTAGGTGCCAGAATTAATGAAGGCACTGGCTGTTTAGCTAAACCTTCGCGACAGCTTAAGTCTCTATCAGTTTTGATATGATTATTCAGAAAAATATTAAAATTGATACCACCTTTATTTGCAATTGTCCTGAGAAGATAGTGCAATGGATCCAGTGCTGTCTCATAGATCTACTTGTAGATGGCGGACCGAGGCAATATATTGTGGGGAGGGGGAGTATCTATGTATTTTATTGCTTTTTTTTTTTCCTCCCTTCCCCCCCCTCCCCCAAATACTGTGATACAAATCAAGCTTTGTGTTTAATTATGTTTGCTGTTAAGGTAGTAGAAAGTATGTGATTTATGGGGTGGGGGGAGCTGTAGCCATAGCAGGTCTACAGTCTCCTACGGTCCAACCTCCTCTCCAGCCCCGTTCTGTAGTGCACCACTGCAAATGTCTTAATGGAGGAAAAGGATGTTTGTGTAGCGCTGTGTTACAGCAAGCAAAAATATTACTTTTTATAATTCAGTTTGAAAGTAGTTTCCTAGGGAATGGAGTTGTGAAGCCTAAGATAAGCCGTTTCCAGAATCCTAAAACAACTACAGAGCTTTTGATTTATATTCTTTGTAGCAAATATAAGTCACTTCCGTAAGCCCTGTAATCAAATAAAAATGTGTTCCCTCCTTTAACCCTTAAGGATATGTTCTTCTCTTGGTGTTCAGGGATTCCCCACACATCGAGACGAGAATAGACCCCTTCATTTTTAGTTGCACAAACACCATATGGCATGCATCTGGATCTCAGAAGATAACAATTTAAGATCTTCAAGACAGCTAAAGCATGCAAATAAAATAATGCACTTATTAATGGAGTTGCAGTGAGCTGCTCACCAGAGACAGAAACTCTAGTGAACAAACCTCTGTTTGACTTACTTTAGAAAAGCCTGTGAACTCTCACACTTCGGTTTATTACTGTTTAACGATCCTTTTGATGGAATGGGATATATATGAGGTCTTTTAACATACTTTTGCAAAGAAGAAAACTTCTCAGCAGTCATATACCACGGATACTCTATCTATAACCTGTGAAACCAGAGACAAAATATTTTCTTCCTGTTGAATTTCTAGATAGAAGTTATTTGTTACCATCATCTACAATAAACCATCATATATTATTATGTACCATGTGTTGAAACTGTATTTAGATGAAGTGACTTCATTTGTAAATGAAGACTCTTAAAGTAATGTATAATAAATTAAGCTCTAAGGTAACATAGGACATTAAGGTGGCTTTTTCATTTTAAAAAGTGGCATTGTTCCAGATTTCTCCTTTCACAAGAGAAATTCCTGTCCAGTTAGGTGCCACAGCAGCAGCAGTGCTAGTTCGCAGTCGCACTGGAGGAAGACCCGAGAAACTTCCAGGCAAGAGGGAGGTCTGCTCTAGCTGGGGTTTAGGTGCGTGGGCGGGTTTTTGAGAGGCAGATCTAGGCTGCTGCTGCCTGTGCACACTGGGAGCCAGTTTCAGTGTTTGTCAGTTCTAAACCCGTCACAAGTACTGCCCTCTCTTTTAAAGATGTTGGCATGAAATAGACAGTGTTGAGGAAGAGCTGAGTACAGTAGTACCTAGACTGCCCAAGGTATAGTCTTGGTATGTCAAAATGATAATTATAATAAACAAAAGCTATATAAGCATTCAGGGTAAGGCGGACTTTTTTTTTCTTCTCTCCCCCACAAGATCTGTCATTCTCATGGATTTGGTTTCCAGGGCCAGTATTTCTGCAAAAATCAGTGTCTCACAGCAGCATAGGATGTAAGGAGAAAAAGCTATCCACTGTATTCCTGAAACAATCTGTGTGTATCTTTAAACTATCCTCCAACCAAAGTTTCCATCTATAGAATAATTTATCAAGTTGTTTTAAGACTTTTATTGCAATCTGGTGTTGAATATGTACATAATATACTCTAAATTATAGATATATAAATACATTGATACACTATCAAGATAGAGATTTAGATCTTTCTAAAGTATTGTTTTGATTCTGTATTGATCACCCGACAAGTAGAACGTGTCCCAGCTAGTTTGCAATAGAAGTGTCTTTTGTTCCTGTAAAATCTTCTGTCTTTTAACTGGTCTCCTTTGTAGTAACTGGATTTTCATTATCCAATTCCATCTTCTAGCTTTTATTAAGAATGAACTGCAGTTTAGATTTCCTGTGTAATATTTGACTTTGGTTTGTAAATGAATTGTAGCCAGCAGTACTTTGTCCTTGTTGAAGAGCAGTTTCCTGAAGACATCTTTTACTGCCATTTTGATGAGAGGTTCATTCACAGAGCTAGCAGGACCGCCAAAGCCACACTCGAGCTTTATTCCTTTCACCAGTTTTGGGTAATGCAGGATGTAGCCTTCGGTGTATATATTCATAAAGTGTAGTTCTTCAAAGGGACAGTGTAAAACTGGCACCATGAAATTCTGTATGAAGGCTGCCTCATCCACTTTCACATTCAGTCTTGTTGCATCTACAATTGGTTTGGGAACCGGCCGCTGTCAGAGGACAGCTGATAGCCAGTCTGACGTACTTTCACCTTATGCGTTACTACCAGTAGTAAATGTGAAGCAGGGCAAATTAGAGCTTTAATTGTACCTGTGCGAGTACACCAGAGACAGGGAGTTTGAGTGGCTGCTACCAACACCAGTCTGTGGGATCTGTTCTCCCTGCTGGTGCAGGAAAAAGCTCAGGCTCAAATATCATCTGCATCAGTAGGAGTTTGTTTGGTTTTGTTAAATGCAAGGTAGGCAAATTTGGAGTCACTGAAACACTGAGTCCTGCATTATCTTTCTATATGCCTCCCTCCCAGAATAAAACTGAGTTAGAAATATAAAAAAATCCAACTGTATAAACTGAGTTTTTAAAAACCTACTAAGGTATCACCATGTAACCCCTAAACCCCAAGTCGAGGATGTACGCTGGTGTTGGATCCACCATTTCAGTGGATAGAAAGAAGTATTCTTGATGTAAATCCTGCTATGCGAGTAGATTGCAAGTAGTACAGTTAACAGCACAAGGATGCTCTTCTCTCTGCAAAGAGCAACTCTGCTGCGGAGGTTAGAAAAAATCTGAGATGCCCATCCACGGGGACAGATAAACCCCGCAGGGTAGGAAAACCAAAGCTTTACCTCCTATAAATGGGTCTGCATTTCATGCACTCGCCCTCCTCCCCTCCCAGACCCTCAGAGAAGCCGTGCGCCTTCCAAATTCCCAGCAAAAGCCGACGAGGAGTTAATACTCCAAGAGCCCTCTTTCTTTTGCGGTGAAGAGAGGAGCTCGGTGCTCAGGCATTTCCATCTCTCCTCCACTCTCCTCTCCCCGGCTCAGACCTGCTTCAGCTATACTTTAGACTCACCTTCAGCAGCAATGTTTTGGGAAGCTTTAGTCCAGCGTCCCCATCCCCTATATAGAGCTGGTTCATCGCTTGCATCCTTGCCCTTGCGCAAAGCGGGCAGGCCTTCTGGCTGTTGCCTTTCTCCGGTCACGAATAGATCAGGGGCTGTTGCTCTCGAAACTGCACATAAGCCTCAGGTGAGGAACAGCGAGGCTCTCCCAAGCCCTAAGTAGGGCGACCGTGCACCCCTCCCTTGTCCTGGGCAAGGAGCCCGGCTGCAGCTGCTCCCTAACCCCGCACGCCCAGCCCCCAGCGCCCACAGGGACCAGCACAAACCCTGCGCTGGGACTGATGGGACTTGATAGGAAAGCGGCAGGTCCTCCGCCATGCAGGTCCTCCCCGCAGCCGGACGGTCGCTCTGGGTGCTCTGCTCTGGGAGGGAGAAGCTGTTGCAGCTCCTCAGCTCACCTCAGGAGAAAGCCCAGGAGCCTGACAAGTTAGTCATTACTGAAAAAACTTGGAATTAATACGTGTATAACTGTAGCTAGCAAAGATTTTCTAACCCGTAGTCCCATTTATACGCTAGCCTGCCATATGGCCCAGCTGGCCACATGCAAAATGCATCCTGAAATTAGTATTTAGGTTGCTTGCCGACCCAAAACGCAGTGCATAAGCTGCAACAAACACACGGCAAAGGGAGGATTTATCTAGGTAAACATTTTGTCATCTGAAAAAAACAACGCGTCCTTGGAATTACTGTATTTTAATGTGTAAAAATGTACAGAAAAGCCTAAGTACACAGGCCAGCCTCATCTTGCCTGCCGATGGGTGGAGTTAGACTAAAGTGAAGGTGGTTTGATACCTACATCCTCCAAAGAGCCCGTCACTGCCTTGGGCTCGGAGCGCGGGTCAATCTGAACTTCCTTGTGCTGGCGGGGTCCGTCTGATGATGTGTATGTTGTATCCATGTAGTACCTTGTCTGTCAGCTGATAAGCTCTTTTATGTTCACTGTAACCACTGCCACAAGCTCAGAAAGGATACCGCTGCTGTGGAAGCCGGGGTGGTTTTCAGTCTCCTTTTTCACTAATTTTCTTATCATTAGATTGCATAAATATTTTGTTGTGATTTTAAAAAAAAAAAGTCTGAGGAAAGTACAAATCGAAGTGAACACACTGGCTAATCAGGTTTTATATGAAAAATGCACATTGACCTCACAACGAATGAAATGAGAAACTAACTTTCTAAAAAAAAACCAAACCAAAACTTTTATGCCTTAGATGGAAGCAGCAAATCATTGCTCAGTCTCCTCTCATCCTAGCAAAATGACAAAGGTACTATTTATGCCACAAAATTGACAAATTGAAAAAATTACCAAAACCCCCCGCGTCCCCCTTTCAAAAATACCGTAATTTTGAAAAGCAAAATTCACCGTATTAGTGCTGGGGAGTAAACTTCATAGTTATTTTAAGTTTTCTTTTAAGTTTTGCTTTTTCCATCTTTTTGCCATTACCTGCATTCCTTAGATTTCTTTTTTCATATGTAAAATGAACTAGCAAACCCCCCCCACCTCTTTTTTTTTTTTTTTTTTTGGAAAGAACTTTAGAGTCTCAGTAATGTTTTCGCCATCGAATCATGAAAAACCCTTTTGTTATTTCTCTTCTTTAACACATAACATGTTCCTCCTTTGACCCTCATTTTCCCTTTTTTTCTCTCTCTCCCCCCCCTCCCTCCCTCTTGTCTGTCCCCCTCGTCCACCGATCTAATCCTGCCCTTTCGTGGTTGCTGTCCCTCCGTCCCTCCCTCCCTCCGTCCCTTCCTCCTCCTCCTCCTCCTCCTCCCGGCCCCACCGCCCTGGCTGGACCCTCCCAACCTGTTTGTTCCTCTTCCTCTCTTCGTTTGCAGCTTAGAGATGGCTAAAGTCAGCACCCAGACCGCTTCCGTCACGACCCCTGTTGACCTCAACATGAACCTCTCTCAGTCTGCCACCCCTACCTCCACCCCCACCTCCATGGCCGTGCTGGCGG
>NW_009217585.1:0-8691 GCF_000690835.1 Fulmarus glacialis
TTCCAACCTTAATGATTCTATGATTATCTAAATCAATACACATACAAAAAATGTAGATTTATTCAGACACAAGGGACCATAGCTAGATATATTCATGAAAGACAAAGGCCTATAGCTAAAGATAAAGATACCAGTTAAAAATTCCCCTCGAGTCTGTGAAATACTCACGTTAAATGTCTTGGCATTTCTCAACGGGCGAACGGTTGAGCCCCAAAGAGTGTCTCAGCCAAGGAGTGTTTCAGCCCAGGTTCAGACAGTCCTCCAAATATCACAGACATGGGAGTTTGAGCTCTGAGAGGCATCCCACTGCAGTCCAGGAGAACTAAAAGGGTCTTGCTTGGGACCGCTGTTTGTAGGTTTGCAAGATGATTGGCTTTAGTCATCAGTAAATTTCCACCTTGGCCAGTAACTGAGGTGGTCTGGGGTAGTTATTATGGTATTGTTCCACGGTAACAATGGTATCATTCCACTTGAGCTATGCTTCAGGCAGGGAATGCTTCAGGGCTGTCAGAGATGACAAATTATCCCCTGCTTTTGTTCCCTACCTTGATCAGGTAGCCGGTGTTCCTGGCACGATCAGTGCCGCTCCCCACCTTAGCCATGCAAGAATGCCTGGTATGGTCAAGGGACGCTCAACCGCCCAACTCGTGACACAATGGCTAAGGCCTGACAGGGGTTCCTGCGATCATGGAGTGGCCCAGGGGAAGAGAGGGAAATGCACCACCACAAAGGAGGAGCAGAAGAGAGTCAAAGGCTACAGATTTGCTGAGTGCAGTAAGGCCTAACAGGAGTTCCTGAGATCATAGGGTGGCCCAGGGGAAGGGGGGAAATGCACCACCACACCATGGCAGGCAGCAAAACTCTCTAAATGATAGATTGGATCAGATTCTGTCCCCCACAGCAGGGACTCACCCACCACTGCCACTGACCGCTTCTTCCTAGTGGTCTTGCACAGTTTAGGGTTATGTGGCCCAGATCCTTTGCTTGAAAGCACATCTGGCTCCTCTTCAACTTTGAGGGTGGTGAACCTATTTTGCAGTTGTATGCTGTTAAGTGGGGCATGAGCCTTCCTCTTGGTGCCAGAAGTCACCAGCCTCTATCCTTGTCCTTGTCCAGAGGTTTCACTTACCTTGATAGTGGGGGTAGACACTGCCTGCTTCTCTATTGCAAGTGGAGACCAAGGATCTTCAAGCTATTGTGTCTTAGAGCAGATGCTGTTTATCTCCCTCTGATGCTGTGCAGTTATAGCTCCCGTAACTCCACCACTTGGCAGCACAGCTCTGCTAAGATGGCATACCTCCTGCAGGACATTGCTCCTGGCCCCAGAGCAAGCGCCAGGTGCTCCAGCCTGGGACCTGGATGGCTGCATTCAGCCTCCAAAGCTTCACCTGCAACAAAGCCTCTGCCCTGGCTGGGGCAACTGGGCCAACATCTGCTGGAGAAACTGCCCTGTGGTGCATCACCACCATATCTGAAACTGGTTATGCTGGTATGAATTCAGCTGAGGACCCCTTCTTTACACTCCTCTGCACAAACTACTTCCTCTCAGAGCTGTGCCCTGGGTCTGGCTCTTATATAGGGCTCTCCCGAGGACCAGCCGAAGGGTGATCGACCCTCTCTAATCAGGGGCAGCTGCAACACAGGCTCCAGGCACCCTGGGTGAAGGGCAGGTTGTTAGAAGTTGTTAGAGCTTCCTCAGGCCCACACCCCTGTGGCTCGCCTTACCTCATCCTTGCCTGACAGCAGCAGGCACCCTTGAGTTTCGCAGGCTGTTTCCAGGCATTCCTCCAAGGACCCCAAAAGGTCCAGGAGCTCCCAGAGCAGAGCCCAGAGACTGCTGCACAAACTGCTGCCTCCATTAGCCACTGGCATGCAGAAAGCTTTGGAGACCTTGAGGATACCCATTTGATCATTCAGGAGACCGTGGCGAGGAGGACAAGTTCTTATGGAACTAATGATCTGATAGGGTTGAGATTTGTTTTAACTGTATAACGAACCACATCAGCAAACTCGCAGCCTTGTGTAATTGGAGGTGAGCTTTGACAATTCACAGACCTCACCCTTACCCAGAGCCTGGCATGTGATCCCCACAGCAGATCTGGCAGACTAAATGTTCTCCAGGAACAGGACTGGCAGCAGTCGGTCCGATTACCCTTCCTCCTCTCCAGTCCACACGGTTTGCTCAGGCTATGCCACAATGTACCTGTAAGAAGAAGCATCCCTGCATGTGAGAAGCAATGTAACAGAAAAGCTACTTTAGTCCAAAGGCACCAGAATATCCTGGAAATCCTGTGAAGTCTAAATGCCTTTCATGCAGTGTTGGGCGTTTCATAGACTGCTTCTGGTTGCCATGCCAAGATACTTTCTGCTGCAATGGAAGGAGAGGAGAAAAAATACCCCAGATCTGTGAAGCCCTCACAGCTCAGTGGCAAAGGCTCACACACTTGTCATGGAAGGGAAGACGTTCACCTGGCATTTACGGTCACAGGGCATACTTGATATTGACTCTACGTTTAATTATTCCCAAGAATGCGGGGCTGAATGGCTCCAGGGAACAGTACTAGGAAACAAACCCTTTAACCCCTGGATCACTTGCTTAAGTCCAGCCTAGGGCACTAGTCCCTTAAAGTTATTACTGTCTCCATGCTAACTTGTGAGAGGAATCAGTGTCCTTAGAAGTGGTTGATAGCAGACAGCTATCTATGTAATGATGCTCTAGACATTATATGAGTTTGCACTGTCAGTGCCAGGATGTCAGTAATGCTAACATGTATTTTGATGCCAAAACAGAGCTTGGGCCATGAGTAAACCTCTGTCTTTGGTGCATGTTTAGTTGCCGCCAGGTTACCCTTCCCAAATGCCAAACTCTTACTGGAAAGTAAAAGAAGTTGGGAATTTGCTTTGCTTTTTTACCAAAATTCAGAGGTGGTCTAGGTGTGGAATACTAACTGGATTGATCTACCAAATAATAGGGGTGGTATATATTAACATGCCAACAAAGAGCCCAACAAAAATCTGACAGAGAATTCCCTTGGAAGAGTTATCAAAATACCACACAGTACAGCCACAACCAACTCTGCAGTCATGCAGCGATTTGATTTTGTAGTCACTCTAACTATTCTCAGAAAGACAATTACAGTATGCAAAATCAAAAGGCTGTGATTGATTAGCTGAATGCTGTCTTCTAAATATTGTGATTAATTTGCACATTCCACCATTTTGACGGCCACTGTTGCTCACCAGCTGAAGCTGTTGGGCTTATGCAAGACACAATCTCATGAGACAGGTGCAGTTAATTCCTTTGTACGCTGCTGGTACATCTCTGGCCATCACTACTCCACTAACCAGTATTAACTTACCACCTCAGTCAAGTCATGCTTTACAAGCAGGGCTCACTCTCCCGAGTTCCCAAATCATTGCAACATGCAGCCTCCATCACTGCCAAAGTACTGTGGGCTTCTATCCCACTGTTTTCCGTATCCTGGGATATGGAAATCTATATTCATTGACGTGTTTTACATTGAACATAAAATAAATAGGGAAAACAGGGAGTAGACAAGTTGTGGCCAGTTTATCCACGTCTCAGTTACAGTTTTGAATCAAAAAGTGACATCTTCCATGATTATGTTTTCCATTCCTAGAAACGAGTAAAAAAAAATGATACATGGGAATTAATGAAAGATTTTGGTTTTTTCCCCCTTGGCATTTACCTTGGTACTGCTTTGTATAAGGATGCCTATGAAATTATACAACGGTTGTGAATAGGTGTTAATTTTAAAGCTGAAATAACATTAGTGGTGAGTACCTGCTCTTACTGCTCATTGTCACAAAAACAAGGCAACTACAGGGTCCAACATGTACAGGGACCTGAATTTTAAATTCAGGCTGAGCTATGCACAGTGTGCACAGAAGCCTTGCACCTGCACTGTGAGGGGGCTGAGCTCAGCATGCTCCTCCCAGCTGAATTGATGAAAACTTGAAATAACGCAGTGACAGTCAGTCCTCGGCTTTTGGATTTCTACTCCAAGTATCTGAAGTATTTGAAGAGGAAGATTACAAAGTGGTAAGCAGAAAATTTATCATATGTTTATTGTTCTCTGTTGCTATTCCCCACCTGCTAAAACCCAACAGCATTAAGACTTTCTGAGACTTACCTCTCTGCCACTGTAGTAAACTAAGGGAAAGTGGGATTTCACTTAGCACATCAAGCACTCTGGAGTACAGATGCCTCTCTTTGTGGAGCAAATGGTTGTCATGGGCATCCACAGGCTTTTAAATTGCACTGTGCAGTACTGTTATTGGCATCTTAGCAAGATAAAAGGGCTTGCACTTTCTACCTGCCAGAAATCAAAGAGGTAGAAAAAAACCTACAGGAGAGCAGCAGCAGGCTTACAGTGGAAGAGACCTAAGTGTCCCAAGCCTACAGCATGGAGACAAGCACCGGAGATACAAAAAATGTCTCTGCTGCTTCCCTTTTTTCACTTCCTCCTAGCTATAGGCACAACTCATGCATGTCAAGGTGTACAGAAAGCCAAACTTCCTTTGCTTTGTGGGTCACCACCCAATGCTCAGCACCTCCTAGATCCCCAGCTTACCAGCCCCCCTTCAAGGGGATTACAAACTGCAAGGTCTGTGCATGAGAGCACACACACAAGGACAGCATCCAGGCACAAACGCACGTCTCCAGACAGCATTGTGCATTTGAGGCAACTTCTATTAGGGTGGCCCACTATGGGGAAGAAACAGAGGGATCTTTGCTCATGCAAGAAGAGATTGCTCTTGCTGCCGAGACTGCTTGTCCATCACTTTAAACTATTTGATATTTATATAATCTAATCTGGTTAATCAGACACGCACTTCATTCCTTCTGAGTCATTTACAAGTGCATTATGAATGTGCCAGACATTTGAACAGCTTGAATTTTTCTAGCATGTCGTCGATGCTGGGATGCTGGAAGGTTCTCCTGAACCTGATACGGATTCAGACTTTGCCTCTACAGGCTGCCCAGGGAAAACAAAAGCTAAAATCTCACAGTAATATTTTGCAGCAATTTGGCCTGTGATTCTGTATTCATTAACTTTTTACCTTAAGCAACAAAGGATATTGGTTTTTATGGTCCTTTCATGTGGTGGTCGAGTCAAAAGCCACAGCAGCTTAACAACCTGGAAGATTTTTCATTGTCTTGCTGCATTCAGCCCTTCTCAGGCTGCCTCCCCTTAGCTCTCCAAAGGTGAATCCAAGAAAATAATTAAAACTGTAATTTATTTATACATCTTCTGTACAGATATTATAGATCCCACAATTGCTGTCTTCTAATTTATTCAGGCGATGTCCTTTACGAGCTGATTGCAAGTAGATGTATTAGAGCAGAAGCCCATCCTGCAAGCAGAGCTGGCGTGGTTGAATTATGAAGCTGTAATGGAGGCAGTGTCCGTAGCGGCTGGGGGAACCCGACATTGAGTTCCTGCAGCCTGGAAAGCCGGCTGGCAGCGCACATAACTGAAGAGCAGAAACCGCAGAACCGGGCTGATGACCAAGAGCCCAGGGACGATAATTACCTTTTGCTTAATCCTTTCACCAAAGGCATTGCACGTGTTTTCAGCAGCAGAGCCATGGTGCATCACCTGCGATACAGAATGTCCTTTCCTCAGGCTCATCCCTTAACGTGACAGGCCAGGCGACGAGTGAGGATCCTTCCATTCCGTTTGCTGGCGGGGATGCCTGTCTTCCCAAAGCAGGGGCTATTTTTTCACTTGAATATGTAATAGCTACCTCCACCTGGGTGACAGGCACCTTCCGTGACTCTCCAGGACGACATGACAACAGCAGAGCTGCAATTTTAATAGACTCCAAGCAGTTTTCGCAGAGCGAAGCCTTAAAAACTCCCCAAGGAGAGATCATCAAGCAGAATGGTCCCCAGTGCCGGATTTATTAGCAGGCAGGATGGGGTGGTTGATGAGCCCGTGCAGCTGAGCTGACACGCTGTCAGACAGGACTCTTAATCCAATCAGTTACCTGTCGGAGGGGACCGGTCTGGAGCTTCTGGGGAGCACCGTGCCACAGCCCCTCACACCACAGCCCCTCACATCACAGCCCCTCACACCGGCTGCCCCCGAGTGCTGCCCTGGCTGGGGGCCGGGGGTCCCTGTCCTGAGAGGAGGGGCCATGGTTAAAGCCACACTCAGAGCCTTCCTCCCCTGAAAGGCACTGATTTCGTGTACAGGTCAGAGCCCGCTCGGGCTCAGTGGGAAGACCTTGTAAAGGCACAACCAAACCTCTCTGAGGTGTTTTGATGATTTTTCTTGGACCTTTTCATCCAGGCAATGACCTGCTGGGGCTTATGAATCTGTCCAAAATAGCATTAGTGTATTCAAAGCTGATGACCTAGATTGCCTCGCCTGGGGTCTGTTGAAGCTTTTTGCAAAGAAATTAATCCTATAAGGATTTTTTTTATTGCTGACATTTTTACACCACGCTGCCAAGAAGAGCTGCTCAGGTATCCAGAATCCCTTGAACTTAGTAGAAAATAATTTTGATTTCAGTGATGACTAGTTCAGGCTGTTACTATCAAAGGTGACCAGAAAGCAACCTTTACAGAAAAGGCTGAGGTTTTACAGCTTTTGTTTGAGGAGGACAAAGAGTGTTCTCGTAAGAGCAGAGCAGCCTGATTGCGCGGTGTCTCGCTGTCTGGCTGGAAAACTTGAGGAGTTCGAGATCCTTCTGTCCCCGAACGAGGCAAAATCTTCTTATCCCACAGTGCTACAAATGAGGCAGCAGAGGCTGGAAGCCCAGCCCAGCACTCAGCTGCTGCTGCTGACTGCGGAACCCGTGACAAAAGCCCCGAGGTGGAGAGCTGGGACTGCAAAGCCAAGTCCTGACCCACTGCACCTTTCCTCCTACGAGGGCATGCAGAACCCACAGCTTACGTCAGGCTTTCTAGGACAGAGTAAGTCTGTCTGCACAGTTCAAATGTTGGAACTTCCCAAGCATCAGGATGGTTTTCCCAGGGAAGTCTGGGAAGACTCCAATGGTGAACAAGTCTGAATTGAAGTAAGAACTCCAGGTTTGCAAGCCCTGTGAATAACCTTAATTACAGTCATTAGAGGGTAAAAATGTGTGTGTGTGTACATATATTTATATATATATGTATATTTCCAGCTCCTTATTACTATAAGGCTTTCAAAACAGACGCTGAAACATAAAATACTAAAGTGTTTGTAGCTGCAAGGGCTGCTACCTCAGATGCTTTCCTTCTTGGTCTGCATGATCCCCTTTTACCTTCTTCCAGATACAATGATAGTGACATTAAACAAAAGAAAAAAGATATTAAGAGAAAGATACTTAATTTGCATATTTGAACACTGAAAAGTTGAAAAATGCAAGATACAGCGCTATCTGTGCCATAAAAAAACCAAAAAACAATAAAAAACAACTGCAAAACACTAAAGTAGCCAGTTTGTAATGGAAAGTGCTGGGTTTCTTCCATATACCTACAGAAATGTTTTGTGCAGAAACGAAGTCTCTCCTGCAAATCTTCACAAATAAGCATGGCTAGCTACACAAGGGTGAGAACCTGTGCTTCCTCAGACTTGGGAGAGATGGCTGGGACAGCGGTGGGAGTGCTGCGGGGTGCAGCTGGGAGTCAGGTTTACCAAATCAGACTCCACCGGCAACCTTGCAGAGACAGTGAGATGAAGGCGAACTGCGGCGGCAGCGCTAACAGCAGTAGTTTGTGCCCAAGCTTGGTTATGCATTTCAGGATTTTACTAGCTGCGGTGGCTAAATCCACCTCATACTGGGAAACAAGAAATCTACTTGAGGACGCACCCTTTGTCACAGAGCAGGCGAGTGACAAGTCCCTGCCCCGATGTGACCACTGCTTAGGTGTACAGGGGCTCTGCCCCATGGCATCCTTTCTGCCACGAAAAAAGCATTAGACAGTATTAAAAAGTATTAGACAGAGCAAATCTGCTCCCCCTTCTCTTCTGCATCCTACCACTTAATTCTGAGGAGGTCCATGGAGGAAGAGCACATGCATTTGAGCTCTGGGGATGTTTCCCGTTACTCTACCTCTGTGGCTCCAGTCCCCAGTTTTTATGATGGTCTCTCTGCGGGCTTCTCCTTCCATCAGTACAGGAGGGTTGTCGTCAGCTTCAGCAAACTCCTGAAGCAGGGTGGCCTGGACCACCAGCTCTCCACGCCGTCCAGCCTCTTTGTGCTGCTCAGGCACAATGTCAGACTATCTCAGCCCTGCTGCTGCTGGTGAGGCCTGGCATGCTCAAAACACTCACAGCTGATGAGGAGCAGTGCAAGTGCAAGAAGGCAGTCTTTCATGCTTAATAACCCGAGGGTGACGTGCTGGATGGAGGGTCTGGAGGGTCCTCATTGCTCAGTTAGTTTTGAAGTCAGTGGTGAGGTACTTTGGCAGAGGTAGATCACAGTCGTAGTGGGGTTTTCAGGAATGCTGATCCCCGTGTTTTGAGAGCCAGTGCCTGGGTACGCAGGACCCTGCTCACGGGAAACACCCCCACCCCGACTGCAGCACGGATGCTCCGGAGCTGGCAGGAGTCGAGCACGCCGGGAGGATTGACCGGTGCGAAAGGCCGGAGCATGCCAGGCACGTGTGAGCCCCGAGATGGAAGCGCTCTCCCCTGGGACAGGGACACCCGGCCCCGGGCGGTCCTGGGCTGG
>NW_009217586.1:0-226 GCF_000690835.1 Fulmarus glacialis
TCATGCCAGGTGCAAACCCTGTCACGACAGTGATCTCAGCTGTTTTCTTTCTTGATGGACAATGCCAAGCCTGGATAGAAACCCTGTGTGCTGATGTACACCGAGAAGGTGGAGGACAGCGGGAAGAGGAGGAGCTGCAGTTCTGTCTTGGTTGGCAGCGGGACGCACCACGGTGGAGGACGGCAGACTCGCCTATGTGCTGTGTTAGGCGCGGTGGGTACGTGCG
>NW_009217586.1:542-21176 GCF_000690835.1 Fulmarus glacialis
AGCCTTGTGCGGTCGCTACGGCCCCAAAGTGGCTCCCCGGGCGTGCGGAGCGGCCCCTGGCACGCGGTGCCTCCTGCCTGCTGCCCCTAGGGGAGGGTGGGGTTGGTGACATTGTCCTGTCCCCGAAGCAATAGGAGCAGCGCTGGTAGCCAGCCTGAGATCTCCCGAGGTCTTTGCCTCCTCTCTCCACCCGGGTAACTTACTCCCACAGCCATTGCCTCCGTGTCGCCCATCCTGACAGCATTTCTCCTGGGACTATCGGTAGCCTCCAGAGTTGCCCCACCAGGGATCGGAGGTGTCACCTCCCTTCTGCCCCCTTCTCGTGTTAAGATCGGAATGGTCACGCTGCTCCCAGCCAGTCCAAGAACATGCGTGGGAGGGTGTTCCTGAACTGGGCTGGAAGTGCCCAGGGCTGTGGCATCGTCCTGTCCTGGAACCGACTTTATTCGTGAAGTCTAATGAGCGTTGATAGGAATTTTGTTTGGTTTTTATAAGAAGTATTTTACACATGGATTTTTTTTTTAGACTGTTTATAATCTCCTTGAAAACCTGAAATAGGATTGTTCCCCCAGCAATAGTTCTTTTCCATTGTGTGCACATGCTGATTTGTTACTAAAAGGTTTCTTGCAAGTACTTAGTTGTTCTACAGAGTTGTTGTTTTTTGGGGTATGTGGTAGCGTCGGGGACCACAGGAGGAATGACTCTGCAAACAAAGAATGGTCAAATTTGGGCCTCGTCTTGTGTCCCCTTCTAGTTACATATGAACGAGTTCCCTGTGTAGATTCTCTATAGGCTGGCTGAATGCTGTTCTGAACATGCCGTGTACAGGTATTTGTGGATAAAGTGTTTGTTCTTGTGTCACTCTTGAGAGCATGGATGGATTATTGTACTATAGGAAGGAGGTGGCAGTGCTGCTGTCAGCATTGCCTCAGGTCTTCGAGGATGTGTAGTAGCTTGCATTGTTAAAAAAAAAAAGGAAAAAAAAAAAAAATACCCAAAATTGACTTCTAGCCATAATGGTTTTTCCAAGGAAAATGGACAGAATTCTGTTACTTTTCAGTGTCCTTCATCTTGTTGCTGAAGGCATGAACAAGTGCTGATCAGTCTGAAGGCTTTCAGAGTTGCTTTGAATTGAATCGTGTTGGAGGTAAGATCAGGACACGGCTTTTCCTTTGTCCTTGGCCTTTGTATTAAAGGGCAAAAGAGAGGTCAGGAGTATTTTCCTGTTGTCTTGGTCTGCGTATGTATTAAGCCTTGAGGCTTTGATTACTGACATTAACTATTAAGAAGAAAAAAAAGAAAGGATAGTAAGGCTGGCTGGATCCCAAAACACCAGCTGAGGAATATTGGACACATAGGTAACGAGACTGGCTGTGCTGTGGTCAGGCTGAATACATGGAAGTGCAATGATTTTGCCACCAGTTCTTCTATTGCTGTGTGCGGTGGTAGCATCAGAACTAGCAAAGCAATTGATGCAACAATCCAGAAGCAGTTTTTGTCAGATCTTGAACGTATTTGATGGTGAGAGAGGTTTAAACCTCCCTTATGGAGCTTGCCCTGTCACGTTCTCTGCAAGCAGAGACCCGAGTCATTCTGGTTCTGCAAATTTCAGCTGTCGTGTTGGCGAATGCACTGGAGCACGGTCGGTGTGCTCAGACCAAGCTTCTCTAGCCTAGGTGCCTGGCACTCACTGGTTGGCACGCTCGTGTCGATGCTGTAGACGACCATTGTGCACCTTGTCGAGTATTACTTCTAAAACGACGAAAATCGGTCGGTATTGCTTTCCGGGGGGCGTGAAATAGCCATCAAAAACTGACAAGATGAGTTTGCACTCCTAAAGAAAAATGTAAGTACTTCAACTTCTAGATAATTTTTAATTGTATTTCTGCCTAGAGCCGAGGTATTAAATACCTTGTCACTTGAGGATTTTAAAAGTTGTGTTGGGAAATGAATTCTTCACTCGGCTGTAAGAAATTCAGCTGGCCCAAGACTAACTTCAAGATTTAAAAAAAAAAAAAAAAATCATGTTTGTAATACGTTACAGGATTGTTTGTCCTGAATTTTAAACTTTTTGTTAAATTTGTGGAACTATGGAGGAATTTTCTAGAAAAAGTGAAATAAAGTAAGATGGAAAAGTAAAACTTCAAGTGTTTTTTTTTTGTTGTATTGCTTCTCCATGGACAGCAACGAGGCTTTCCTGAAGCGCCTTGTTATGGAAAATGTGTTCTGTTAGAAATACAGCAGCCAGTAACACCCTCGGCTGCTCCTCGGCTCTGCCAGCCCCTTGCCCGCAGGCAGCACCGTGCCAGGCGCAGAGGATCAAAGGCAAAGGAAACCTGTTTTAAGCGCTGTCAGGCTGGGGGGTGACCCCGGACATATGTTGGAGTTTTAAGTCAGCTGCTTAAATCCTGTTGCTGCTGCAGCTTCATGTTTGGGTTCCCTGCAGTTTGCCAGCAGCAGGAGGGAGCCGTGAGCGCTAGGTGGAGCGAGCAGGCCAGAACAGAGGTTTGCCTAAGACGGTGCAAGCGCTCCCTCTCCCCTTCCATGGGGTTTGAAGAGGTTATCTGCCGCTCCCAAAACGTGTCAGAACTGTCCCGAACCAGGGACAGGGAGGCAGAGCTCTGGCGCAGGCGTTCCTCAGCCGCAGGCTGTGAGCAAAGGTTAAGGGTGAGAGCTTAACTGCCCTTCTGAATGCTGCTGTGTTTTGCACGCATCAGTCTCTTCCTTCCACTGCTGCAGGGAGCATCTTCAACCTGATGATGACCCAGGAGTCGGCTCTGGCTGCAGCTCTCCCTGCTGAAAGGCAAATTAACCTCTTTGCTGCTTGTCCTGTTGCCTTGGACCCTGACCTCAACGCAGAGTTGAGTGTTATTTTGCAGAAATTACTGAAGTGTTAAGAGACACAAACTGCAGAGTTTATTTATTCAGCATTCAACATTGCAAATTCATACAGCCAAGAATACAAATGTTTGCACAAGACCAGCAGTGGTTACAATAGTGCATTACCCACTCTTCCACACAGGTGCTGTAGGCACATGTGCAAGTGGAATTTCACTGAGTCCAGATCAGACACAAAGTTTTAGGTTTAAACCCCCCCTAAGGTGCCCAGTTCCAGGTACTGTTAATGCCCCCCAGCGAGGTTTCAATACTAAGCAGTGCTGCCGCTATGACTTGCAGCCAGCCCCTTGAGCTATTTGCCTTATTTAATAGCGTAGGTGCCTCTCGCCTGCAGGACGCTTCCCCGACAGCTCCTGGTGCTCCCACTTTGACCATGGGAAACACCACCCAGAACCAAAGAGTGGAGCTGTTCCACTTGTATTCAGATGCTTTCTAGTTTGAAATAAGCCATTTTACAAGCAATCCTTCATTTGCTGTTGGGATTAACAGTCCCTCTAGGCACTGGGCAGACTGGAATAAGCCTTGCAGAACCATTTAGAAGAGACCTTCAGGAGCTACTGGCAGCTCTGGAGGAGGCTGTCCCCTGTGTCCTACATTCAATGAGTTCAATGTTGCTGGGATGGTTGATTGCAGACCTTCAGGAGAACCAGCCCTTGAGCAACTGGGTTCCCAACACCACCTCCTCTCTACAAGTGCAGGTACAAAGCTCTGGAGTCCCACCCATTTTGGGAAGCTCCAGACAGCATTTCTATGATTATGATACTACAGACATTTCACACATGTTTGTACACAGCCTTATAAATAGTCCTTTGTGTAAAACACTTCTCAGAACACAGGCCATGTATACTACTTCAACAACAAAATTTATGGCTTCATTATAACTCAAAAAGATTAGAACAGACTCAAAATATTGCACAGACAAACCCAGCAAACGTGAGGTTCCACATACATGCTGAGCCAGTGTGTGTAGTCACACAGCATTCATCAGTTTGTGGGTAGAGAGATTTAAAATAATACAGATGTCATCAGCATGCAGTTAAACATGCATCAGGGGGAGTGAAGTAAACCGCTATAAAAAGAAATCTGCCTTTCTTGGAAAGTTACCTGATTGTTTTACATTCAGCTCAGGAAAAGAAAACTTTGGTTAAAACGTAACATGTAATATGGATTTAAGGTAAACATTGTATTGCCCTTATAAAAATGGAAAGACAAAAAAGCAGAGATATTCAGGAATATCTCAGCATTAGAACATAGACACAGGAAAACACAGCACGAACACGCTCACCACACTGCAGGACAAGGGCCAAAAAAATGTACAGTTAAGCAATTCAGAAGGGCTGCGTGATGACCAAGCCTCATTTATTTCACCAGAACCCAGGGAATCCTTCCTGGGAGCCCAGGCTGACAGCAGGGGAATCGACCTCCAGGCTTGCTTCAGTCCACGGCACAAAGCCTCCGCGCTACTGCCGAAGACCATTCTCTGTCGTGGTGGGTGTATCCACATCCGCATAAAACTGAGCGATTTGGTCTTTGTACTTGTGTGCCACCTCTGGTCTCTTCAGCTTCATTGTTGGGCCTGGGGAAAAAATACAGCACAAGGTTTTAATGGTGACGGTACCATTCTGAGACACAAATCAATATTAGGGTGAGGCAAGCCTGGAGGAAGATTCAGAACGCGTGAACAGACATCGACTTCTACATTTCTCTTTGCAATTAATTTCCCTTCCTTTCCCTGTGACTAGGAACGGCACAACGGTCCTGCAACAGACAGCGCAGAACCAAGGGGAAGCACTGCTCGGCTCAGTTCTGCCAGGCAGAAGTGGGAATTCATCCCGCCCTCCCCAAAACTATGACATATAAAAAGCCACAGCGAGGAAAAGCTGTGGGTAGCTCTGTGTATCGGGGGTCCTGGTTGCGTTCTGTTCAATGCCCAAGGAAAGGGTGGCAGGGTAACCCCAGACGCCCCACCCACCACTCACCAAGCTCTCCACCAAACAGAGAAAAGTCCTTCTCCAGAAGGACCCACTTCTGGATTTTCTGAGCATTTGAGACAGCTCCCTCGTTGACTGCCGAAATTCCCTTCTGGATAGCCGCGTAGACAGCCTTGTCTTTGCTGCTGATGATTTCGGAGACTTTTGTAGCCTTGCTGCCCAGTTTTTGACAGTATTCAATAGCTTCTGGAGTGAGATCATCTCCTGGCTTGCCAGTTTCTACATCTGCTTCGCACTGCAAGACAAGTCAGAACAGGTAACTTCATACTGCTAAACACCTGATTCCCTTCAATACTACTACACTTAATACTGACAGCCATGGGAAGCTGCCCTATCTCCTTCCCCACCCCAGTACCAATCATCCAATTAATCAACCACTGCAATTTTCACATGCTTGATGCAAACCACTGCTTCAAATGAAAACTCGTTAAGGCAAAATGCAGATGAAGCCCCTTCAGATCTCTGCATACTCAACAGCCCTGTCACTACCAAGGAGCAAGCTGGGTACAGAGCTCATTTTCCAAATTCCTCCTGTGCTATCCCAAGTTGATCCCTTTTTTTCTGGACCACAGCTTTACTTCCCTGCATCCCACAGCAGCATAACAGCCTGTTGGAAGTCAACACATGCGGCACCTGACCAAGACAAGCACAGCACCACCTCTGGGGCCTGGCTCTGCGTCTCTTGCACAAGGGTGAGGAGGTTGGCAGCCAGTCTTGCTAATGAGCAATTACCACTGTCCTGAAAAACCACCAGCCTGCAGGGTCTCTAGACAGAAGTCAGTGCAGGCCGCCACAGGTGTGTCACTGTGGAGTTTAAAGCCAGTGTCTTAAAAAGAAATCGCTGACAGCTCGTTACTGTCCAGACTGCTCCAGGAGACACTGAAAAATGGGTAAGAAAAGCAGAAGAGTTTCTTTTTTCAATCTCACTTTTAGGTCTTTTACTTCTGTTTCTTTCTGCTTTCTGCCCTATGTGGTACAGAGAGAAACAGCTGCCCTGAACAACAGAACCCAATCGTCTGATCAAGTGGCAATGCTCACTTTTCTGTACAGTTACAACTGCTGTTTGCAACTCAGCTACTACCAGTCATACTCCACGACACCTCCTGTCCCTAGAAGACACTGTAAAAATGTCTAACGATTATCTTCCTCACTGGAACCAAACGCATTCAGCAACAAAGGTGGATTCCCATTCTCTTTTCCATTACCTTTAGCGTTAGAAGCATAGCAAGGAATTTTGCTTTATCTCCAACCAACATTGCATTGCTGATGATGGGAACAGCGCCTTTTACAGCATCCTCAATTGGAACAGGAGGAACGTTCTCACCTCCTGCAGTGATGATGAGCTCTGGAAAACAGTCAAATCTTGATTAACGCTTAGATCTTTTCCCCCTTCCTTCACAATCTGAAATGACTTTATAGCTCCTTTGTGACTACCGGGTCAAATAGTGAGTCTGCGTCCCAACATCCAGGGAAGGCAGCAAACCAGAAGGACTCCAGTCAGGCTAGGAGAGACGAGACCAAGGTGGGCACACAAGCAGCATTGCAAAAGCTGCTTTGATGCTTCAGAGATGTTTGCAGTTGGCAACGCAGGGTGTGGCACCTCAGTACCCTGCCACAGTCACCTTAGGCCCTAAGGCACATAAGTTGGTACTCAAGTTGTTCAGAAACTTAAGTAAAAAAATTTGCTGAGGCAAAGCAGACTTTTTGAAGTTACACAGTGTGATACAGAGCAGAGGAGAGCCTGCCTTTCTTGGCTGTCTTTTCTAGATTTCTTAAAGCAGCCCCTCTGCGTGACCATTTCTCTCTTTCTGATGATTGAAGCCTTGCATGAAATGGGATTTGTTTGAGGTTGGCAAAGCGGTGTCTCAAGAACTGCATTGCTGCGAGCCATTTTCACAACAGTGGTAAGCTATTGTTTTCTCTTAGAGGTCAGCTAGCTGAAACTGGAGGGACCTGGACAGGTCCGGCACCGTAAAACAAGCCAACAAAGCATTAACTACTGCTGCTGAGATCAGAGGATTTTCTTTCTTACTTTGCAAACACACAGTGGTTTCAGAGGTCACCCCTCTCCTCCCATCACACACCATGTCACATGCTCAGTGGCAGGACACGCTGCAGCCAAGTGGCAGGACACGCTGCAGCCATATTCATATTAAAAACTTCAGAAGGAGAAGTATTTAAATATTCTTCTGTGCAAGGCACAACCACATAACTAGCAGAGTCTGAAGGCATCATATCATAGTACCGCAAAACCTCAAGACAACAAAGTGAGGGGATGCATTACCTTTAATTCTGCCAGTGATGTAGAGGAATCCATCTTTATCATGCTTGCCAAGGTCACCCGAATGCAGCCAGCCATCTTCATCAATTGCCTCTTTGGTTTTCTCTTCCATGTTCAAATAGCCCATGAAGATGTGCCTTCCCGAGAAGCAGATCTCACCGACACCGTCTCCATCTGGCTTATGAATCAGTGTCCGGCAGCCTGTGACTTCCTTTCCACAGCTTAAAGAGAACGCAAACACAAACCCATGGCTTTTTTTTTTTTTTTAATTCAATAGCTGAGCAGCAAAGTGAGATTATAGCAGTACCCTCTCAAGCTAAAGTGTTCGAACAAAGCCAGGCAGCTTTTTATTACAACTCCTTCAGCAAAGAACTTAGAAACTTAAAAGGCATCTGATTATGTAAGGGGAACTACAGAAAAAGTTGTTATTGCAGAGATCAGTGCTCACACACCTGGTGTTTTCCACTCATTGTTCTCAAATCTTCTAATTCAAAGCTCAGGTGTTTATGTCCTTGGCAGCAAGGTTATACTGATGGTGGTATTTACTCTGCAGACTGAGCCCATGGCGACTGAACAAGCCATTCAAAGCAACAGCACAGTCTTACTGCATTTATTCACTTGACATTAAAGTGAACTGTAGGCTAGAGTTACTAATTCTTCCTTCTTCCCATCAATGCCTTGCTTCCTCCTCAGTTCCTAGAGAATCCACGCCAAGTTAAATTTAAAGTAACACTGCTGTTCCCCTTGGCAGATCTCTCTATCTGCAAGATGTGGCCAAAGGAACTGGCTCCCTAACGACTTTTTACTGGCAACAAGATGCTGGGGATGAGCGAGGTGGACATGCCAGATGCAGGAGAAACCTTAAAGCAACTCTTCCTCCCAGCCAGCAGTGCTCTACTCACAGAAGGGTGTTTACCTGGTAAGCTTGAATGCGTGAGGTAGAGAGATTGTGTGAGGCCCAGAGCTCTCGCTCATGCCGTACAGCTCAAAAACAGGAATGTTCAGACTTAAAAAAAATTCCAGCGTCTCTCTGGTAATGGGAGCAGCCCCCGTGTAGCACTTTGTGCACCGGTCCAGCCCAATGGCCTTTCGCACTTTCTTGTACACCAAGTGCCTGGCTAGGTGGAAGTTCATCGGGACTTCAGAATACCTGTAGGAGAAAAACGGTTACAAGATCTCAGTCACCAAGTAGAACTTCTCCCCCTTCCTCCTTTCATCTTCATCCTATTTTAGTTTATGCAGTAAAAAAAATTATTTCCCTCTCCAGCCCTTGCTGCTCACCCTCTGGTCCAAGCGCTACATTTGGCTTTTACTGTCCATAAGTCTGGCCTGTTACATGGGATATAATTCCTGATCTGATAGTAAAGTTCTCCTAATATTCGTAACATCCCTTAAGTGTAGTTCATAATTACCCATTCATCCGCTTCAGGTTTGTCTGCAACCCGACTCCCTTGGCCCACGATGCCACTTTTCTTCTGAGTGCTGACGATTTTGCACCTATGGATTTCATTTTTTCTTCCATTTTTTCCCAGACACGAGGAACTCCCAAAAAAGCAGTTGGCCTCACTTCCCGCAGGGTGTCTACCAAGGTGCCCTGAGCAAAGCAGAATTTAACACAGCTTTCAAAAGTGCTTCACTGTAGACTTCAGGTCAGCACTGGTCACTAGCCAAAGCTTAGGACTCTGCCGTCAATTTTCAGGAATTGCTCATTTTCAACTGCAGTGCCACCAAGAGAAAGGAACCCCAGGAGCATTCAGATGCCACAGTGGTTTTGAGAAGACAGCAAGGGTCGATGCTTTCAGTGCCAAGGCTGACACAGCACCGAGAGAAGAATCGTTCTCTTCTCAGGACACAGATTTAATGGTGGTAGCATTTTGCAATGCGAACAGAGCAAATACAAAGCCGTTGCTCAACCAAGCTGTCGGGGTGGAGAACTGGTGTCAGGTGAGACACCAAGAAGCTCCTAGTTGTGAAGCGCATGGTCACCTCATCTAGCTTGCAATACAGAATCAAAAGGCAAAGGTCAGAGTGGCTATACTCGTCAAACCAACAGACCCAGAACAGGAGCAGTCAGTCACCACACAAATAAACCGAGTTAGCACAGCTTTCAGAATCACAAGATAAGTCAGCCACATTTGCTTTAAAGCACCCACCCCAGCTACAAGCAGGTGAACAGGTGTAGGATTTTTATTCTGTTTTTACCTTTAATGCATCTGGTTGAGCAAAGAAAACTTGTACACCGAATGTCATTGCCGACCAAATATCTGACATCTGTGCAGCAATGTGACTGAGGGGCAGATAGCTGACCACCAGTTCCTGCCTTTCTTTAGCATCCGTCAGCCTTATGAAACGCCCTGCCGCCGATGCCGTCCACGTCAACTGTAACAAGAACCCACATCAGTATTAAGTGACAGCTCTCCCGAGCAGGCACAACACAGAACATGCGGCTCACAAAACAAGTCTATTTGACTTCCTGTGATCTTAACATCAGGCATGTCTTTCAGCTGATTTCTACCCTCCCTCAGCACCCACCTAAGGTCACAGAATGGGCATTTATACAGAAAGATACTTACGTTGTCATGGCTGAGCATGACTCCCTTTGGCTGTCCAGTTGTCCCCGAGGTGTATATTAGTGTACAGCACTGGTTAGGCTTCTGCGACTCAATGATTTCATGGAGCTGAGTATCTGGAACATCTTTGCCAAGGTCCATGAACTCACCCCACTGTATATTTAAGAGAAGAGCTTGATCACTTTGTAGGCTATCATTCACATGTGAAATTAAACCCTTTGCTACATATGAAGAGAAGGAAACCGTTTCCTACGTCTAAACTTCTGGCAGAATCTAGAAGAGGTTGTAAATATGCACTGTCAGCCCCACAATGTTTTCTGACTGCCACAAGAGGCATGGTGAGAAGCAGAAAAGGAGACGGATCCACCCTGAGGAAGCTTACTAGCTCTGTAGCAACCCTGGTATTCGCTGGGAGTAACTGTGGGACCTGAGGCTGCCTTGCAAAGGTCAGTACGCTAACACCCTCCCTGACAATATGGATTATTGAGGGTTGAAAAACAGTAGACATCTACTGCCTCAGCAAGGCAAGCAATCCCTCACTAAAACCAACATAAGCTCACATGATGACAGTCCCGTGGAAGGGCCTGTCGCTTGCAAGCTATCAGCTAAACACAGCCAGCATTTACAAGCCATTAAGATGCCCAGTACTTACAGAGTACAGATTTGGTCTCTTCTCTTTTAGCTCTTCCCCATACTGGATAATAGCTTTCAGATGTGGTAGTTTATGCTGAATCTGTGTTAAGAAGGGAGATTCATGAGAAGGAGCAAATTCTGCTTGTCCCTTTTAAGCCTAAGTAACCCACCACTTAACATGCTACTGCTACTTGCCATTTTAAGTAAAGCCAAGAGAATCTCATCTGTGTTACTGAAAGAGAACGGGGAAGCCTCACTAGAGACAGTAATCATTTGGACTGGGATGTTGCCAGACAACCTAGGGGATGCTCAATTGTTCGTTTTGGCTTCTCGTATTTTAAGCTCGAGGCTTTGCTAAGCTGTGGAACCACCATTTAACCTCTCATGAGATTTAGCACTAGTGACTACTCATCTGGCTTGAACAGGGAGCACATTGTAGGCTAGATCAGTTCACCTCTGCTTTCAGATCCAGCATTTCCCTCACGTATTACCCTCCCACAGCATTTACCCTCCCACATCTGTCAATAGGATGCTGTAGCCCCCAGCCATTTAAAAAGTATATTTACTTCTAAGATTTTCTGCAGCTGTTTATGGTTTTCCACAACCAGAACGTTAGCACTACAGTTCTCTGCTACATAATGACAGGCCTCAGGAGAGTTTGTAGTGTAGATACCAACAGCAAATCCACTACAAAAGAAAAGGAAAAAAAACAAAAGAGAAAAGCAAAACACAGAATTAGAGGATAAGCAGAGTTGCTGGCAAAATTCAGACCATTTCAAACTTTAACAGAGGAAAGACTTTAGGAACACTATCCCATAAAACAACATCAAAAAGTGGAGGGCTTAATTCCAAGAGCAAAGGCTCTGTTCTGGGGCATGGGAAATGTCAGAATGGTGTAAGAGAGCAAAATGTCTCAGGTGGAATCAATCTCACTGGATCAAAATCCAGTGCTGTGATTCTCTGCCATTTCCCATCATATTTTTAATCACAGGGTAAATAAGCATGCTTTTGGATTAACCTACTGTTCATCTGATTTTGAGAGAAGCACCTGGCTAAAAAAAAAATTAATTTTTTGCCTCATTAACTCATAATGAAGTAAAGAGAGAGTTTAGGTTCTAGCTATCTTCATTAAATTCAAATATAAGCAGTTGGTTTTGTTCTGGGTTTTTGTGGTTTGTTTTGTTGTGTTTTCTTAATCAAAAACTGCTTCTCACATGAATACTGAAATTACTATCTGAACGCTAAAGCAAAATTCATGTCAAGAGACAACTCATTCTCACCCTGCAAGGATAGCTCCAATGTCAGCAATAAACCACTCTGCAGAATTAAATCCCAAGATGCACACTCCATGGAAACGCTCTAGTCCCAGCTGTAAACAAGAGATGAGATTACAGCAATCTTGTTTTGCCTTTTGCCTAGAGTTAATTTACAGATCTCTCCTGCAAGCACAACATCAAGGGAAAAGTTCATGCTATTATATACGGTAATTCACATTGAAAAACTTCCCAAGACCTAACATGGAACCAGTTGTTTCACATCAGACACTGTCCCACTTTATCAGCAGGCAGGAAAAAAAGGATTTACTTAGGTCTGCACTTGGTGTGACTAGCTCACTGACGCTAACGGTATTATAAAACTGCAATCCAGGTAGTTATCAGTTCCCTTTGGGGAACGAGAAGGTAAGAAGTTAAGTTAGACAACACCTACTGAGACATTTAGTCATTTAGTACAGGTTAGATATGTCAGATATCAATAATGACAAGAGCAACAAGCTCCAATGAGAGTCAAAGGCACTTGGCTATGAAATTCCAGCTGCTGAAGCCCCAGTCTTTAACTCTCCTTCAGCCATTCTCTGGTTTTGTCTCAGAGTGGAAGTATGTGGACTGGAAGATCCCACCACAGGAGTAAAAACAAGAGTGGCCTTAACTTCAAGAAATAAGACTTCATAATGATAACAGTAAGTACATGTAATGTTGGTTTCTCTCTCTGAGTATCTTAACTCCCAACAGTACAGGCAAAAGGCTCAGCCAATTTGGACATTTAAGTCTGATTCATAAGCATCCCTTCAAGTTTTTTAGGGATTAGATTTTAGAAAGATTAAAGTTTACATGCCTCATGAGGGGTGTTGTCCAGGTTTGACATATACTTCAAACACCTCTCTTTAACTGTTTCCTTACACACTTTTTCTTAGTGGAATGTGGAAGCAACTTGCAAGAAATTCAAACAAAAACACTGTGGTAATTACAAAGCTGTTCATGGCATGTTCAGGTATTTCCCCGTCACTTTAAGACTCACTCAGAGAATTTGCAGGTTTAAGATATAGTTGACCACAGCCATTTCAGCAGTTAAATTGACTGAACGTGAAGGAGGAGCAGAATTCATCAAAAGCTTACCTTCAGAAAGCTTTTTGCTGCTTTCCAGCACTCATCATAGTACATCTTGTATGTTAGTTTTATCCACTGGCCACCCTTCTTGGATGCAAGGGCATAATAATCACCATATTTACTAACAACTTCCTGGAATAGCTCATGAATGGTCTTTGGTGCCTCACTGCCTATGCCCTGTTCATCCATCCTCAGTCTGACCTCTCCATCTCGTTGTGTTGTCCACATACTGGAGGTAGGAGGTGAAGAGGCTGGGTTGAAAGAAAAGTGTTCAGCATCTTACATTTAGAAATTGCTTGCTGCCATAACAGAAATATAAATACAAGTATCAAAGACATGAAAGCAAATGCTAATATACACCCCCTCCCACCCTCCTTTTTTGACCTTTTATTCTTGGCAAGTTTGCCATATGACTTCCAGTATTTTAGACCAGGACTAATAGATGAAGCCTCTAAAGCACTTTCAAAATTTTGTTAAACAGTTCCCATTTACATCCCCCTCTAACCTGCTTTGCTGCCCTAAAGCTCTCGTACTGGTAAGGTGGCAGCTTCCTGCAACAGTCACATACACTGCGCTTTTTTTTTTTTGTATTAAAAGGAGGACTGAAAGTAGTACATTATTACCTGGTAGATAAGCATTAGGCAGTGACACTACTTATTTTACCCCTTGAAGCACATCCGTGCTTTAAAGTCAAAGTTCAACAGGCTTCTGGACAGACCATCCTGCAATTTGAGTTTCTTCTTCCATTGTTATGGTTTGATAAACTCCTCTCTCATTTCAATAATAATTTTATGCACACCACAGTAACTAAAAATTCTTTCCACTTACCTTGGAAGCCAAGTGTGTCTATCTGACATCCCTCTGTCTTAGTATCTTCAACTGTCTCAATGTTGGGGACTTCAACAGTTCTGCAAGGCAAAAGCAATTAGTCCTGGGTAGGCTTTAGTGCACTGGCTGAAGAATACCTTAAGCGTGCTTGCTCCATCACTTAACTATGTTAGTCCTTGGATGTGAAAGAAGGATTAGTGGTTCCTGATGCTCTGCAGGTGACTTTATTAATTTTACTAGCCTGCATGGCTGTGGCAACAAAACAGGTCCCTCTCAGAGAGTGTGCAAGCTTTGCCTGCACTGCTTTTAAACTCATGTATGTTATCCTAATTGTAGCTATTGTTTCAGATAAGCTGCAGAAGAATCCATAAACACGTCATCCAGAAAACAGCGATAATTTAATACACAGGTCTGCTCTAGGTGCCTGAAACAAAGAGTCTACAGCGGTGAGGAGGCGGGCAGGAAGGGGCACATGGATCTGGCGCTTATCTCCTGTCTGCAATATGTGAGTCTAACGAAGGGGAAGCCCCAGCAGTGTCACTCCCGTGCAGCACAGCAATCCCCCGGCTAGTCACCCTGCGGGGAAACCCACATGGACTTCCTGCAGGCCAGGCCAGCTGAAGAGCAGGAAATTGATTGAACAGGAAGTCTTGTTCTTAGGTATTCCTAATAAAGTTAGTGCCTCGGGCTCCCACCAGATGTTTGTGAAGAAATGGAAACAGGCATATCCCCTGTCTACTTCAGCCACGCTCCTCACCAGGAACTCATCCTGCAGTGCCAGCTGAAAGTTGCCCCTTTTACTTTCATCCTTGCAAGATCTGGTGAGACGACACCTGCCCGCGTTTGTAGAAGAGGGTTCTTCCTCAGTCCCTTTCCAAGACAGACTTTCTCACAGTCGTAAGTGATGAGGATAAGGAATAATCAAGTCGCATCTCCCACTTCAGACCACAGGTTGGAAATCAGACCCTGTGAGGTTCAGTACTCGAGTCCCTGTGCTCTGTTCCCTAGAAGGACATCCCACCCTCCCACCTACAGCCAGGTGATGCTTGTTCCCCCACCGTGGGCAATACCCTGCTTGTACCATCAGCATAGCACTAAGGTCCAAGTTTCAGTCGACCCAAGATTATATTCCACAGAACCAAATTTCCCATCTTGCCTTGCCGAACAGCCTTCCTGGGGCCCCTCGCTCCAAGCCATCACGAAGGTGTTTGTTTCTTCATGCCAGTGCTAGGTGTTTACTCTTCCCCATGGCAATGTTTGGTGCAAGGTTTCTCTCTAGCACCGACTCCTGGGTCTTCTAGAAGGGCTGCAGGCCCCTGACATCACAACAGCCCCAACCCTCCGCAGGGGCAGCTTTGGGGCAAAAAGAAGCCCCGACGTCTCTGCCTGTCACGATCCGACCACACCCGCACACAGGCAGGAGCTCCTCTGGTCCCATGTGAACCCCTCAGCCTAACCCAGGCAGGGCTCCCACCGAGCCTCACGTTTTCTTCCCTTTCTACTAGACCAGAGAGAAGACAAGTCAGCACAAGGCACTGTGTGAACTTCAGTGTAAGGGGTAAATCACTTCCCTCTGTTTTACGTTTTCTCTGAATTTCTAGGGCATAGTCAACTATTATTGCTTTGGGCATATGATAAGGTTTAAGACACAGAGAAGATTTGACATAGCTACTCCCATGTACTGTCCAAAAGCAGAACTGCTTCTCGTAACTAATCTGCAAGCCAGAAACCAGAGGGAAGTAAATAATTTTTTTTCTTTATTTCCCCCAAAGGGATTACATGATGTTCCCTACTACGCGTTTCCTCCTCATTATTGAGAACATTTTTCAGCACAAATTAATCCTCAGTTGCAACAGTTCTGCACCATTTCTCCACCAGCTTTTACGATCAAAGCATGCAAATGACCCAGTAATATGAGCAAAAAAGCCCCAGCTATTTCCCTTACAGCGAATCAAGTCATCTTTTTCTCCCCCTCACTACATGTAATTCAAATGCAGCCTGAAAAAAATTAGGTAAAGAGTTTTTGTTGGCTATATCCCATTACCCTGTGGTGAGATACAGACCCTTAAATGCTAATCTGCTCTTTAGTAAGAGGCTGCTTAGATTTACAGACAGACTAACAGGAGTTTGATGAAAATCAGCATACGTACCGCACACAAGCTATCCCCTACAGAGGCACACCTCTGTTTACAGTACAGCCACGCTTCACAAACAATGTAGTACTTGCTCGGTATTCTAAGTATTCGATCAGTGCCCTCCCAATAGAATTAACAATTACGCAAAGCTCCTTTATAAGAGGTGATCTTTCTGACTATGCAGAATATTCTACCATTCCTGTGCTTTAAGTTTATATTAAATGCACACTACTTCAAGCTCTGTAATCTGTGTGGTAGTTATGTACAGCAAATTTAATTTTGTTCCTCTTCTTTTGAGAGGGTGAGATTGTAGATTCAGCTTTTGGATTTTGGTAGTAGTAACAAATGTTTGAAATTTCTTCAAAAAAAAATTAATCTTAATTAATCTAAGTAAACATGATAGAATACAAACTATATCCTATGTATACAGGTCACCACAGAGAAAATAAAATCTTAAATTAGACAAACCTAGCTGAAGAGTTGAGCAGAACGTCATCCAGTGACACCTCACAGTTCCCTTGAGGGTCCGAATTAAAATAAGTCGCGGGGACTGGTTCTGCAAGTGCCATACGTGCATCTGACTCACACAGCATTGTCCCTGTAAAAACAGGTTTTAAAAATTAACATACAATCAAACACTACAGTAAGATCAGCTTCCACTGATGTAGCTATCTGACCAAGGCAATCCCAAAGCAGGCATGACTCGAGACTGCTGTATTTGCATGAAATACGGTAAATTCTAACAGTGGACGCAGCGCACTCCACATCGCGCTCGGTTCATTTGAAAACCCCGACCAGCAGTAGATGATACATCCATTCCCACATCCGAAAACGAGCATGACAATTACAGCTGTGAAAGAGCACTGCGAGCCTAACAATTTAATTTTTACACTCCCTTTGCTCCAAACGTTCCCACTCAGCTCTCAGACCTCCCCCACCCCAAACCCACCACCGCAGGGCTCCGGGCCCAGCCTTACAACGCATCGCCTCCGCCTTTGTGCAGCCTCTCCTCCCGCAGCCGCTCCGGACCAGCGCCGACGTGTAATATCCTTTATTTTTAAACTAGCGCCCAGGAGGCAGATCTGGAGCATCTTATGTCATGTGCTGCCTGCCTCGCAATTGGAAGCGGCTCGTCACCCCACACCGCCGCCTCTTAAGGAAGCTCTGGCCCCGCGCCTGCCCACCAGCCTCGGGCACACCAGGGCTTCGGGGTCCCCCTCGGGGAACACAGCCCCGGGACACCCCGGAGATTTAACCTCTTCTCGTAAAAATGAGCGCCTTTGCAGCCGTTGTGTTTTCGGCAGCTCCTACGCCGCTCTCAGTACTTTGTCGTTAGGGGATTTTGTCACCTAAACAAAGTGTTTTCTAACACGGAAAGCAACGTTGGTTTTATTTAAGGTTTGCATTCGTCAAAAGCCTTTGATGCTTAAAACTTGACAGGCTGAGCTTTAATTGTTTCAAGGCATTTCTAACTGATTAGAGGTGAATCTCATTATCCTTGATCTTTTTAAAAAGTGGATTTTGGCATGCTATTTTGTACCTGCATTAGACAGACACAATTTAAAGCGGGCAATGTGAAGAGCGTGTTTGTCTGAATGACGACAGACAGGAGCAAAAGGAAAAAGCCCTTTTATCTAATGAATCCAACACAGCCGAGCTGCAGCGTTCTGCCTCTGACGGGTGGGGAAGCACATGCCCCCCTTCCACTTCCTCATCTACGCAAGGACACGTTGCTGCTCACGCCACGCTCCGCTACAGGCTACAATTCACAATGCAAAAATAGTTTAATTCACAAGCAGCTGAGAAAGGGATGTCTCCAAAAATCCCATCTCTGAAGCTCTGAGATAATCAGCAGACATCACCCAATGCCCCATTCTAGGCTAAAACACCAGAGCAGTTTATTCTGGTTTTTTTGGTGTGGTTTTTTTTTTTTTTTTTTTTTTAAAAAGACAGCTGTGAGAAAAAGGGCATTATCTCTACAGAGCAGCCCAGTGCTAGGAGCAGCCACCCAGACCTGTGAAACCTGGGTTTAGTTCCCTCCCCAGCCTGGAGGAACTCAAACCCACATCTAGAAGAGCATGCCGGTTACCAGATGGCATGGTGCCTGCTGGAGATGTCACCACCGCCTCTCTTGCTCAAGGAGAGTCTAGGCACGAGGCGAGGAGGAACGTACCGTAGAAGCTGTCATCAGGCCTGACCCCTTTTCACAATACTGTACCCACATTCCTTCCCAGCGCCCCACAACAAGGAGTTTAAGGCTCCCCTGCGTCCCTGAAGGAAGCTTTTCTCTCTGCACTAATTATAGCCTTTCTCTTGCCACCTGCTCTTGAATGCAGCAAGAAAGTTTCAAGGGAAAGGGTGGAGGTGCCCTCACCCCAGCTATCTCGCAGCACAGCACTTGGGCGGCAGAGGCTGGTTGGAAACACGTTGGGCAAAGAAAGGCAGAAGTCTCATCTCCCAGACAAGCGTTTCGGCTGCAGGCTGCGGGTTTGTGCCTCACCTCCAGTCACTCAAGAGGAAAAGCGCTTCACAGTGGAGACTATAACTGCATGCTGCCCTCGCTGCGCTGTGCACGTGCTCTTCACCAAGACCCCCTGTATGGGGCAAAACCCTGACAGCAGTGTCTCTTGCTGATGGGCGTTTGGTTCCCAAGTGTGGGCGCACGAGGTACAGCACAGAGATCAAGAACACGAGGCTGCATGACTTGAAAGTCCAGGGAGGCACACCAGGACATCACTGTCACCATCACATCCAGCGGGATGGGCTCTTCAAGGAGAATCTGGATGTTAATGCCACGTGGCCCTCAACACCTGGAGAGCAGCAGCACCTCCCCACATAAGCAGCAGCAGAACTTTTGGAGTCCCCAGGTACACCTGCACCGTGAAACAGAAGCATGCAAGCAGAAAGCTGAAGTGCAACCTGGTTGTGCAAGTTTCCTTGTGAACGTAGGCCATAACAATCCCAAGTCAGTCATGCATTTTAGATAACAAATTTAGGTTAGAAACAAAAATCTGACGATACGGACTCTCACTAGCTCTGCTAAGCACTGCAGCTAGCCCCCTCCTTTGCTGGTGCTCGGTTACAAGCACAGTTGTGCTACACAAGCCACTGGAAAACACACACACGCTCACCAGAGCCAGGCTTAACATTCACGGTAGCTCACTGGGGGTGAACGGGATCACGAATGATCCTCTCCTGCCCCACGCTCTTTCCAGAGGAGTTAACACACTGTGATGCACCACAGATATTCAGGAACATGAAGAACACACACCCAGACAAAAACCTGCTGAAAGAATCCTCCCTTTTAATGAAGCCTGTGTGACAACTTAAGTCATTTAAATACAAACTGTCTTCTGCTTTGAGGGAGTGCTGTGTCCTAGAAGAACCGGAAGTTGGTGAACGATCTCATCGAAACCACTGCGGAGCTTCACTGACAAAGCAAAATGAAAGTTTGACTACATGCAAACTCATGACAGTCAACGGGACAGGGGTGAAGGTTTCATTTGTAATAGGCTCTGAACAGGCCTTTACTTAAAACACACGTAGAGCTTCAAAAACATCAGTTCAAACTCAAATTACTGCTTATGTTCATCAGCCATCGTGACATTTTCCAGCACAGCCCACTTTGCTTCCTGTTGCTGATTTCTTTTCTTTTTACTGGTAAGGACACCATGCCTGATCTGGTCGAATTTCCCCTGTGCAGATCAGCTTTAGGAGATTGCCACATTATCTCGCCGCCTTTCCACATTTCCACCAAAACTGAAACTTGGCCTTTTTGTTCCTTTGTTTTCTTTAAAGATTTATTAGTGAGGAAACAGTAGCTGAGCAACCCACTCTTCCTCCCTTTTAGATAAAATTCCATTTTTAAAAGGGCAGTGATAAAAACTTTCTAAGCACTAAGGGTTTTCTCCTCAGCAGTACCACTGACCACTCGCCGCCTTTCCACATTTCCACCAAAACTGAAACTTGGCCTTTTTGTTCCTTTGTTTTCTTTAAAGATTTATTAGTGAGGAAACAGTAGCTGAGCAACCCACTCTTCCTCCCTTTTAGATAAAATTCCATTTTTAAAAGGGCAGTGATAAAAACTTTCTAAGCACTAAGGGTTTTCTCCTCAGCAGTACCACTGACCACAGGTCAGCGTCTTTTAGATAAAATTCCCTTTTTAAAAGGGCAGTGATAAAAACTTCCTAAGCACTAAAGGTTTTCTCCTCAGCAGTACCACTGACCACAGGTCAGCGAATGGCTGTGCTGGGAAATTACCTGATGCAGGAGCAGAGAGAACACGAGGGAAAAAAAACCCCAACCCCTAAAAGGATGATACCACACCAAAGATCTTGAATGAACAACGCGACTGCAGGCAGACCTTTGACTCCGCAGCGCTTTCAGAGCTGAACTTTGGCTGAACAAAGCTGCCCACGGACCATCACCTTGTCAGCCAGACCCTGGGCTTGCCCACCCCGAGAAGGGCGCCGGCGTGGGCTGACACCAGAGGCATCAGCACCAGGCAGTTCCTCAGCAGTTCCTCAGCCACATAGGCCACCGCATAAACTCATAAGTCTAAATTTTATGCAGATTGCTGGGGAATTCACCTAAAATATCCCCGTGTCCTGGAGGACCGATGTGACTCACCAGGAGGCTGTTTTAAGTTCCTCTTTCTTAAACTGCTATTCGCTTCACTATGCCATCTGCACGCGTTTGCCTGCGGGTGGGAAATCCCCTCACGCAGAGGGTAAGAAAGCCCAGGGATGTATTTTGAGAGGCGCATCACCCGTGTTTCTGCCAGCTTCCGCACCGTCTGAGGCTTCATCCCCGCTTGCGGCCCAGCCCGGCTCGGGGCTGGCAGCGCCGCAGCACCCCGGGACGCTCAAGTCACCTCACGTTATTTCACCGTCTGTACCGCGGCAGGACGGGCGA
>NW_009217587.1:0-8823 GCF_000690835.1 Fulmarus glacialis
GCCGCCGCCGCTGCTGCTGCCGCCTCGCCTCCGGCCGGCCGACCCGCTGTACACGGTTGTCTCTCTTGTTGTCCCTACAGGAAGACCGTAAGGGTTAAGATAGTAGATGAGGAGGAATACGAAAGGCAGGAGAATTTCTTCATTGCCCTTGGTGAACCGAAATGGATGGAACGAGGAATATCAGGTGTGAGATCTTTTATGAAAAAAATGAAAAAAGAAAAAATCAGAATCAAGTCTCCAAACCCCAAATCCAGAAAATATAACCCTCTTTCTCCTCCTTCCCCTCCCTCCGTTTCTCCACCTCCTGTAGATGGATCAACTTTTATTCTCTGCCCTCCTGTATTCTCGCTCTCACCCTGTTTCAGTGTCATCTCTGCCTTTTAGAGCCCAGCTTACTTCTGATCCTCCTTTTGTGCAATGCTTGAGTCTCGGAGGCTGTATTATTTTGATTGGGTTTCTTTGTCTTGATCTGTTTTTATTCTGAGCACTCCTTTGCTGTTCTCCCCTCTCCTGCTCCTTTGCCAGGACCTTGGGGAATGTGAAAGGCAAGAGAAGGGCGTAATGCATGGCTGCCCCTTCGGCTCCTCCCGTACGCCCCCCTGTCCTTCCCTCTGTTGTTGCCTGCCAGTGTCATTGCCTCGGTGCTCTTGGGTCCCTATGAGGCGCAGAGAAAAGCCCATGAGAGAAGAGGGAAGGTGTGAGGTATCTCGTTTTGCTTTTATTTTTAAAAATGATTTTCCATGTATTTCATCTGAAAACGCCCTTAATGTATCACAATCACAGCCTGTTGTGCAGAGGGTGTGGAGCTCCACTCAGGTCCTACTTCATCAGCAGTGAGACCCAGGATCTCCCAGCAGAGCAGGATTATAGTGGGAACAAACCCTGACTTATGGTCGTGCCTTGCCTAGATGTATCTTTGTCCTTGTCCTATATGTGTTTGACCCCTTTGTCGCTGAGCGAGTCTTGCCGTTGGCTGCACCAGCTTTGGGGTGGCCCGGGAAGGCTTTAAACAGAAGCTCTTAACAAAAGGGAATTCAAATCCACCTTCTGGGTGTCTGATACGGAGTAGAGACAGATGTGTGTGCCCACGGGCTTATTTCTACTCCCGTGTGCTGCTGCAGGTGATGGGAACACCTGGCAGTTGCCCGTGCATCGCACAGCTTTCCCTTGCTGGAAGGTCTCCTGTCTCTCACCTGGCCAGCACAGCAGCTGCCCGCTGGCCAGTCCGAGCTCCCGTGCACGGCTCTGCAGGACGTTCGGGATAGACACAGCTTGCGTTAGCGTGACAATGTCATATAGCATCCGTGGATTTGTAAAATGTAAACCCAGAGAGGATTCAGTTTAATGTCGTTAGACCATCTCCTGCAGGCGATGAGGGACATTAGGTTTCACTGTGCGTCGAGCACAGGCCCTCAGGTTTCACTAGAGTCCAACTGCCCTCGAGGGGAAGCAGTGACCAACCTGCCATATCCCATGGGGGTATGTCCCAGTAGTTAATTGCCCTCCAGGGTGAAGATGTGAGCACGGCTTCCAGGTAGAAGTTGTCTGGCCTCAGCTCGTAGCCCACTAGTTATTTTCCTGCTTTTCTCCATCAGATGAAAGAACCTATATAGTGTGCTGTACCTTCTGTGTAGGTGCCTGCTCACTATAGCCATATTACACTCATATTTCTTCTTGGAAGTTTAAGGAGATTAAGCCCTTTGAATCTGTGTCAGCAAAGTGTTCAGACCTAGATCAAAGTCTTCAGCCCTAGAATCACCCCAGGGTCTCCTCTCCGCACATGCCCCTTCCCATCCATGGGGCTCCCACCTCCATCTCACCAGGTACAGGAGGAAAATCTCCTGCTTACGCACTCGGCAGCCTGCAGCGTCACACTGAAGTTTCTGCTCAGTTGTCTGCTCTCTGTGTGCCTGCATCCTTTTCTAAACCAGTGAGCTTCAGGATACAGAGTCAAGATCGGGCTGGTTTTTGTGAAATCCTGCATTTCTTTTTCCCATATTGGCCACTTTGCATCTGGCTGAATAAAAACGCTTATTTGAAAAAAATCCAAATAGCCCTTAAGGTGGTTCAGCTGTAAAATGTCCTCGTTATTATTAGGACCATGATGCCAGTTTGCCCTATTGTGGGTGTCTTATTTACACCAGCATCAGCTGGAGTCAGTGGGACTGTCTGATTTGCAACAGGCAGAGAGGAGATCAGAGCCGGACTAAGTGATCTGCAGCACAGAGCCCGCAGGCCAGCCGCTTCCCCGCCGGAGGGGAGCGCGCACCCTCGGACGGACCCCGAGGAAGTGAAGGACCGTGCCGAGGAGGAGACACGGAGCCCTGGTTGGCCTCGTTAGAGAAAAGTCAGAGCGAGAGCACCGTGGTTTTAAAACCTAAGAGGTGGGAGATTAAAATGCATTTGTAAATGTTGCTGGCACAAGGTGGCACAGTCGCTACACAAATTCCAGGGCATCTGGAAAGATCCCCGGCTCCGTAGCGCTGCACGCCCTGGCATCTCTGACGAGCATACCTTGTGCGTGGGATGAAGAATAAGGAGGCTCTCCCATGCAGAGCATCGGGACTGATCGACAGCAGATGCTGAAAAAAAACAGCGGTGAGCAGACGGCTCCCGGCCGAGAGGAGGCCGCCCGGGACGCGCACGGGCTCGCACATGCCGGGGGAGGCGTGCGACCTGCCCTACGGCCTCGGGGAGGGACGCTCACGCGGACTCCCGCACACGTCTTCCTGCCGTCATCGCGCCGTTGCAGGGGCAGAGTTCGGATGGCTTATTTATTGCAAAGCACACGCACGACCGATACGGCCCCGCGGGCTGCAAGGTCAGCGCAGCCGCCTGGGTGCAAACGGGGCCCTGCAGCGCTGCGTGGGTGCTGCCATTGCCCCACACCCACAGATGGGGGGAAAATCCCAAACCGCAGCCGCCTAGCGGGGACTTCACTTGGTTTTGTTGCGGTGATGAAGGGCCCCCCCCGAGACTTACATGGTGAGGGCGAAGCACAGCTCCTGCCTCTCCTGGGAGGTTCAGGCTGGGTTGCTTTTGATGAAGAGTCTCTCTGGGTTTTGGCTACCCACGCATTTGTTTCCAGCACTGCAAAAGACGTGGTTTTCTTGACCGTGTGTCCTCGTTTTGTTGTTACTCCCCACTTAGCTCTGTCACACTGAGCCGGTGCCTAGGGTGCTGTAGGAGTATTGGATGTTCTCAGACGGCTCTTCGTAGTGTCTTCAAAACATCTCTTCTGGCCCCGCGGGGAGCAGGGCAGTGTTGGGCACCTCAGTGGACTGGCAGTCGTGTTTGGAAGTAATCTGCGATCCGGGTTGTGCAGAGACAGCCAGTCTATCGCAGTCATGCCTGCACTATCACAGCTTCGTGCCGAGGGCCAGCGCTCGCCCCAGGATGTCACCTTAAGGACACAAGCTAGGTAGCAGTGATGAAATCAGTGATGAAATGTGGTGCCCTGAGGGGCAGGCAGAGCTGATGGCAGGGCCGGTGATCAGGGGAATAGATAATGTGCTTCTCACACCAGCCTGGGGCAGAGTGTGGATGGTTTATTTTGGATGCGTGGTCTGGAGCCCCATGCTGTGAAAATCCCCTGTGCTGTCCCTGAGGGTATCCACACGGCTGCTGGCTTCGGTGGCAGCGGTTTCCGATAGACACGCAGCAAAAGAGAACAGCAGGCGGGAGCAGGGTTCGCTACCATACGGTTGATTTGCATTACTGGCTGCGCTGTCCCATACATGTGCCGGTACAAAGCAGTCGCCACCAGTCAAGGGAACACCTGCTTGCCCTGACCGGAGCTGTGGGGTAGAGGGGAATGACCTTGTCTTGGGCTGCACAATTAGGTGAGGCTGCGTATCTCCAGGAGCATCTCTGGGAGGGCCAGAGTTCAGCAAAAAAAACTGTGTTTGCACCTGCAGGCGTCTTACTGGGGAAAAACATCTCTGCTCGGGAAGGTACCCGTGGTGGTCCAAACACGAATTCCTGGCTTCAGGTTGCTCAGGGTTTGCACAACACATAACAGCCACTGAAACAGCCTTTTCACTGAAACATTTTGCATCATCTGCAGATGCGGCTCCTCACTGTTCACCCCCAATTATATCAGTGCCATGCTGCTTTGAGCCTTGGGGCACTCAGTTGTTAACCCTTGCCACAAGGAGAGCTGACCGCTTACTCCTGTTCTTTTTTGAGCCTTGGGGCACTAGTTGTTAACCCTTGCCATAAGGAGAGCTGACCGCTTACTCCTGTTCTTTACTTTCTGCCTATATAAATGTTATATCTACAATACCAAACTTTGTTTTGCAGCCCATTTATTCTTTTTCACCAATTGCTTTCTGCAGCTGGAGTTTTTCAAAGCCTTTCTGATCATCCAAACAGATCACATCAAGTAGTTTTACTTTAGCAGCTCTTTTTGTTGATGTGCTCCAATAATTCAAAGAGATGAGAATAGATCTGAGATGGGTATCTTGCCAGCCTGATGTGCTGAAGACTGATCCTGACTCAGTAGTGGCGTATCAGATGCAAAGAACACTAGAAAAGATGGCGATTGCCACAAGCTAGTTATATTGAAGTGAATAAAAAGAAATCAAAGAGAGACTTGTATTCTTTGCTTGGCAAAGATGGTAAATGTTGCTTTGCTCTATCCTCCTGGACATTTCCCAGGTTTCCTGATTTTTTTGTTTTCTCTATTTCTAAGAAATTAATCTCTGAATCCTTCTTGGCTCAGCTTTCCTCCATATGTGTGGTCACGTAAACTGAATCCCTGTCTACTGAGCACTGCAGGGCTTTGAAACCTCCCAGCACCCTGAGCCGCCTTTCTGGCCATCTTTTCTTCAGCACATTTTTAAAGTGTTCCTGCAGTGAAATGAGCCTTTTCCTTAATGACAAGTTGCTGTCTGTTGGTTTGACTCTTGCTCTCGTGGCAGCTCTGGTATCGTGTCAGCTCACAGCTCGGACCGAGGATTTTGCTGCTGTCAGCCCAGCAGGATTTTGGAGAAATACTTTCTTCACACATCAGCTTTCACACTTTGTCTGCAGTCCTGGATTACAGGAGAAAAACTTGCTTTGCTTTCCCTGGATAAAGTCAGTCTCCTGCTTAAATTGTGGTTAACCTTTTTGTTGATGGAGCCCAAATGGCAAGTGAGGCTACTTTGGAAGATTTCACTTGATAGCAGATAATGGTGAAAATAGCATTTGGAAAATTATGTTTCATGAGGGTAATTGGGAGTCTGCTCGGGAGAATTCAGCTCGTGGCACAGTGGTGGAAGATTCAACCTCAGGGCTGGTGCGTGAAGGCTGAGCCTTGAGGGTTACACATTGTAACAGGGACTGACATCCTTCATGCAAAATTTTGCTTCAGAAAGCTTGTCTCCCACAAGATACCACTTCACTGGAAATGGGAGCACAGATGGCTGGCAAGCACTACTAAACAGCTTGCTGGCATGTCCTGGCTTGGGAAGATTTTGTCTGAAGCCCTCTCAGCCCTCCCAGCACAGAGTCAACTGGTGTGGACAAATCTCATAACACATCTCCTTTTAATCAAGTGTCAGCACCCCTGACGGGAAAGCTTTGTGCCCCAGAGGGAGGATGCATCTGGGAGTCGCAGAATAAGGATTAAACTGCAAAGAAAGAAGGATTCCTAGCTTGGATTGATCCAGCAAGTTATTAATATCAAAATGTTGATGAAATGATGTGACTTGGTACAAAGGTCCGTGCCTGGATGAGATAAGTTGCATTGGTACGTGAGCACATGTGCTGCAGTTTTCTGAAGTGTGGGCAGATGCTGAGAAACTCCTTCTTCCATCAGCTGCTGATGGGAATAGAAAAGAAATGTTAGATTGCTGTTACCTCCTTCCCTGAAGGTTTAATAATTTGTTTGCAGCTCTGTGATTAAGCTGAACGCTGCTGATTCTCTTGATGGAGAGGAGTCTCTTGGAGTCTTCAAGAGCTTTGCTATTGACTTCAATAATAACAGCATTCAGGTTAATGCTGCAAAATCTCTGCCTTGTTTAGCCTATAAAAAAAACATGTTTATAGCTCTTCACAGTCCATTAGGGAAACAGTTTGCTCACCTCAGTGAGCAAATCTGGAGGCAGAGCGTGTGGACAGTTACATCTGGAAGGCGGGGGATCCTTACCACTTTGCAGATCCTTACCCGCCGTTGGCATGGTCACTGAGCTCCTTTGGGTGCGCACGGGGTGCAGGCAATGTGTTCTCCTTGCCTTTCGCTGCCTGCGACTGAGGGTCTACTCAAAACCCAGCCTCCTCTCCCTCGTTTCGTCTCACTCTGTAAATCCCAGGCCTTAACAACGATCCTCTTATCTACACAGTGGCTTCCTGGAATCTTCAGGGATATTGCTTAGAAAAGATTTACGTTAATGAAGAATGAGTCCGGAATAAAGCATGCAGCACGGTCAAATCTCTCTCTGAGGTAAACAGGAGAAAAAGGTATTTTACTGTTTAGAAAAAGGTTGGGACACACATTTAGCACAGGATTTATAGGATTGCCCGATTTCTGGTCTGCTCCCATCCCAAGCCCAGTTCCTCTTGGTTTGACCTTCTTTGGCCTCGGTAGAGTTAAAGCAGGAGGGAATTCAATTCCTGATCTGCACCCCACACCAACATGCACATCACAGCAGGATTTCACCCCAAAGTACATTGAAAACAGGCAGATGAAATAGTTTGTTAGTAATTAGCTTTTTTAGCTGCTAAATTCAGGTCTAAATTGTCCAGTTTCAGGGGTGGCAGGGGAAGCAGAGTTCATGCACGCAATTTTGACTTTGCCTAGTAAAAACCAGGCCTGCAGGGCAGAGAAATCCCAGTAAAGGAGGAACTGGGATCCAGAGCTGAAGGCTTTGGGTCTCCTGAGAGAGTCAGCGTCACCTACCCTGTCTGCGGGCACGGGCGTGTGTCTGCGCCGACGCCGTGCAAGGGCTAGGTGAGGGGTACTTGGGACCGCTGTTTTGCATTTGACTGCGGAGCTGATTTCAGCAGCTCCCTGTAAGAATATGTCAAGCCTCTGAGACTACCTGAGATGCCGACAGCAATAAGGTGGTCTGGCTTGGCCCCGTGAGGAGCGTGAGGTGCAGAGCGGGAGTGCAGGAGGAGGAGAGCTGCCCTGGGGAGGGATGGAGGGATGCAGCCCGGGCTGGGAGCAGCGGAGGGAGGCTTGTGGGGTGGGAACAGCACAGGAGCCATCGGCGGGGCTGGTGCAGGTGCAGCATCCCCAGATGGACTGTCAGGAAACATTACAGGTCAGGGCTAAGGGCACATTAGCAGATGCATGTGCAGGAAGGAAGCTTTAGTCTGTGAAATCATTTTCTTGCTTGCATGCACAGCATTCACTCAGAAATATAAAGATAAAATAATCCCTTGGCTTTCTGCGTGCTGTATTCTTGATGTTTCATTCTTAGCTTTATAGGCTTCTTCAAATATTCATGTATCATATCATAAGTGAAAGGGAGAAGAATAGTTCTTTTGCAGGCTCAAAAGCAAATGGGGAAAAAAATAAACTCAAATCCCAGAGCACTAGAATAACAGTTTTAAAAAACATGAGGAACCAATGATTTTTTTTTAATAACTGCAGTAGCTTAGGGGCCCAGTAATATTTCATTATATTAAATCTGAACACTGAATCGACCTGTTGTACTAATGCTTGTAATTGCAAAAGGCAAATTAAATTTCCCCACATTGTCTGGAGAACCAGAAGACCATAGAATAGTAAGGAGGCCACAGGTTAGCATGGAGCTGCAGCAGGATGGAGCTACAAGGAGACTCAAGACTGGTGTAGAAGGAGCAGTGACAGGCCTGCTGGAGACTTCCAGGCAGAGCTGTGTGGAGGACAGGAGCTTGTGTGGGCAGAGCAGGTTGTGTGCTTCTCGTGGCTCTGTGGCACTGGATGTGCTGCAGAACGTATTCAACAAATGGTTCTCCCAAAGGTTTTTGACTCTCAGAAGGAATTGACCCTGAAACGCGAGGGATGCTCAGCACGGAGCCTCTTCATTGTCCCTTTCCCTTTCACTGCGCCTCTACCTGCCCGCATGGACAAGGGACATCTCTCCGAGTGCCCAAGGTATTTCCAGCTGGGGAGATGGATCGGTGGATGAAGATCTTGACGGGGTTGATGCCTCTCTGCAGACTGTCGGGAAAGCTGTGCCCGTGGGTGCTGCCCGACGGACCAGAGACGTGACTGGGAGCCGGGACTTAGGATTACTTTCCCCGGCTCTGCGCTGTGCGACCTTTGACGAATTGCTTAGGAAATCACTTTCAGACCAGCACAGATACAATTAGGTGCCTCTGTATAAAAGTGCCTGCTTTTCAGAGGCCTGAACCAGCAAGCCTGGGTAAATTAGCACTTTTGGACTCCAGCCCACTTCTGAGTTTGCAAAATGTTCCCTTTAGCCTGTCTTTGCTTGCTTCACCATCTGTCAAATGGGGCTGTTAATACTGACTCAGTCTTTGCACAGAGTTTTAAGCTTCTGAGACTAAAAGTGCATGCTAATAAGTGTTAGTAATTACAAGACTGTCATCGCATGCAACAAAGTCTTCAGGGACCAGTTCACTGTTTGAAGGACAGGTAGAAGTCAAAGCTAAGGCACGGAGCTGGTGCTTGGCCCCTCTCAAAGAGGGTTCAGTATTTTTTGCTTTACGGACTCTCCTGTAGTTAGTTTGAAACTGGGGTGCAGGCTGTGGCTTTCTAGGGGTAACACCTAAGAGGGATGCAGCCAGGTGTTTCTTTGCGACAGCTCTGGGAGTGGGGAAATCAAGGCAGGGGAGGGCCAGGAGGTCACTGCCCAAGGCAGCGAGAGGGCTGGGCTGTGCCTGTAG
>NW_009217587.1:8883-9214 GCF_000690835.1 Fulmarus glacialis
GGACCACGCAGTCACATTTCCCGGGAGCGGTTGCATCCCGCTGCGATGACATTGCACGGCCTGTGCCCGTGCAGCACTGTTGGGCAGACCTGCAACTGGGAGCAAGGAGAGCCAGGTGGACTCCATGCGGTGATGCTTTACGTGTGCCTGTGCTCCTCTCAGCACCCTCTGGGAGCAGTACCTGTGGGGCGCAGGATAGGTGTAGGCCAGGGCATCCCGGGGGATGATGCACGGCCGCGTTACCCCCTGCCCCGTTTCACGCTGGAGGCCAGCACCCATTTTATCAACACCTTCCCCTGACGATGCTCTTCTCAGTGAGCTGCCCAACCCT
>NW_009217587.1:9269-9529 GCF_000690835.1 Fulmarus glacialis
CAGGCCCCGCCACAACCACACGCTCCCAGCTGAAGCAGGGACCCCCCCCGTGCCTTCGGGTCAGTTTGGGTCGCATCAGGCCCTGATGGCAAGCATAACCGCCCCCCCCACTTTTCCCTCCCCCTCCTCGCTGCTCCCCGCCTGCATCCCATCCCTCTGCCTTCGCTTGCGGGGGGGGTGACTTTGGGGAGCCAGCACCCTGGTGCTCGCCGGTGCTCGCCAGCCCCCTCCCCATCTCGCTGCGGCGGGGGCTGCTCCCC
>NW_009217587.1:9545-19883 GCF_000690835.1 Fulmarus glacialis
GCAGCCCCAGCGAGCTCGCACGCCGCCTTGCACCACATCCATTGCTCACTGACAGCTGTCATCTGCAGAAACGCTTTTCCCCTAAGGTATTAACTGTTTCCCTCTTTTCTTCTCTCTCCCTGTCTTTTTCGTGTTCTTCTCTCCCCACAGCCCTGCTGCTCACCCAAGGTAAGTGCTTTTTCTCCTTTCCTCTGCCTGCTCTGGCTCTGTTTTCGTCCCCTTCGGTCAGCCCCTCATGTTTGTTTTTGCTGTGTTGTCGACAACCCCAGCTCATGGTGTTCGGGTCCAGCAGGAACTAGTTAAGAGCAATGCATTAGGAACATGACAGTGATTGACTGATGTCTAAGAGCCTTCCCCATATTCCAGATTTTTCCCTGGGGTTTTGAGAAATGACCCGGACAGGGTTGCAAAGCAGAACATGCAGCTCTGGAATATTCTCAAATACTGTGTTCAGTTTTGGGCCCCTCACTACAAGAAGGACATTGAGGTGCTGGAGCGTGTCCAGAGAAGGGCAACGAAGCTGGTGAAGGGCCTGGAGCACAAGTCTTCTGAGGAGCAGCTGAGGGAACTGGGGCTGTTTAGCCTGGAGAAGAGGAGGCTGAGGGGAGACCTCATCACGCTCTACAACTACCTGAAAGGAGGTTGTAGCGAGGTGGGGGTCGGTCTCTTCTCCCAAGTAACAAGCGACAGGACGAGAGGAAATGGCCTCAAGTTGCACCAAGGGAGGTTTAGGTTGCATATTAGGAAAAATTTCTTCACTGAAAGGGTTGTCAAGCATTGGAACAGACTGCCCAGGGAAGTGGTTGAGTCGCCATCCCTGGAGGTATCTAGAAGACTTGTAGATGTGGTGCTCAGGGACATGGTTTAGTGGTGGACTTGGCAGTGTTAGGGTAAACGGTTGGACTTGATCTTAAAGGTCTTTTCCAACCTAAATGATTCTATGATTCTATAATCCTATGGCTGGTCTGGGGCCGTGACTCGACCCTCTCTTCAGGCAGCTCTGGGGCTTGGGTTGTGCTGATGCACCTGGGAGCACGAGGCTTTTCTGCAGGGGGGCAGCACTCCTGGGGCGCGGGGCGGCGTTGTCTGGGGTGGGCGAAGGTGCAGGGCTGCGCAGGTGTCCCCTTCCCATGCAGGATCAGGCCATGCATCACCCCTCAGTGCATGCACCTGGGTGCTCTCCATCTCCTGCCCTTGGGGGTCCCAGGGGTGCGCGCAGCACCAGGGCCGTGCTACCAGGGTGCGATAAGCATCAGCACCATTTCTCTCCTCACCCTCAGCTCTGGCTCTGCACTTTCCATCTACTCCCTGCCGTAATACTGAGCCTCCCATGCCTTGCCCAAAATCCCCGTTACGCCAGTCTCTCTTGATCCCACTGCGGTGCGATGTACGCCTTGTGTATTTTTCTTATTCCTTCAATTCCAGATATGATTACCGTTGAATTTGCACTAAAGAAACAGTTGTCAAAAGGTAAAGGCGGGCACGCAGGGTGCAGAGAGGAGCTGGAGTCTGACAGGTTTGCAAGCAGAGCTGAAAACCAAAGCGTTCATCACGCCTGAGCTGTGCTGCAAATCAAAGCAGCAGCATCTGCCACGCAAGCTTCAGTCTCTGCTCCTTTTCGGAGGATGCCAAATCTGCTGCATGGGGGATAGCCTGAGCCCATCGGATATTGGGCTAATTAGGAAATTGCTAGTGGCAGGCAGAAGTCCCCAGCTCCCCAGATATCAGCTTAGGGTGTTTACGGGAAACTCCTCTGAGCGGTTTGGATATTTTCCTTTGTTACTTCTTCAGGTCTGGGAGGACTGAAAATAGGTTGAGCACAGCCTCCTTCCCAGTAATTTCATTGCTTTAATTCAGTAGCTGCCTAATTTGATCAGAACCCCAGGAACCAAATAATTTCTATTAAAATAACATAACTTTCCTCCCTCTGTTGTGATCCAGCCTGATTGCTTTTGGCAGCCGTTATTGGAGAACTTGGTCACCAGCTATGTAAAGTTGCTTTCCATTTAATAAAGAAAAGCCTCCTCTCTGTCTGGGAGGGGGGCGGTTCCTGGGGTGCCCCCCTTGCCGGGCAGCCCCGGGGTGCCCTCTGTGCATACGGTGCATGCTTGGCCCGTGCTTCAAGCCAGCGGCTGGCCGGCAAGCAGAGCCCTGCTTGCCGCAGAGGCACCTGCTGGAGTGTCACTCAGCGGCAATCATGGCTAATCAGCAGGGAGAGAAGTGACGTCCTCGTTTAGTCCGTGTCATGTTAGATTTAGATTACACGGACGCGCAGGAATCTTTGTAAAAAAACTGCATTATTGAATGTTTCAGTGGAATCTGTCAGTATTGCTCCTTGTCGCCTCCCTCCCAAAGCAGCTCGCCCAGCTTTTCCCGGGCAGCGCCCCTTTCCCCGGGGCTGCGTCCCTGGAATCGCTGGGCACCTTGGATCTCCTCCGCAGCCCTGGGGCGTTCACCCTCTCGTGGCACCTCTTTGGCAGCCCCCACGGAGCCAGCAGCCGCACGGCCCCCACTGGCTGCGGTGGCCCGTCTCTTTGCAGAAGCCCTGGGATGCCCAGGTGGATAAGCCCAAGTGAAAACGCCTCTCTTGTCCCAGCAGCCCTTTCCTGGGGGTAAATGGGAGATCCTGGCTCTGCCCCCACCGCCTTGCAGAGCCCTCCCTGGGAAAACAGGGCTGTGAATTTTACACAAGGCAAAGTAACTGGCAGAGCCTTTGGCACAGGTTCAGCTCAGCATTTGTTTCCTCCGAACGGGCTCTGCGAGCCAGACTTGCAAGGCTGTGCACAACTTTTGAAAGCTTTGGTTGGCCAAGCGTCCAGTGCCAGCTGTTGGGGCTGCAGAGGACCACAGTGGTATGGGGTGGCTGTGGAGTGACTTGAGAGTCAAACCTGGCTTTTTTTAACTGCTCTGATGCATGACCTTTTTTTTTGGCACTGGCAATGATCTTTCCATATACTCTATACAGGTAAGTATTCGACACCAAAGCGCATAGCTACTCCAGTTGTCCCTGCCATTGCCAGCTGTTGGGACGAGCTGCTCTGGACTTTCTTTCCAGCCTTTGCAAAAGTCACTGAAAGTCACTGAGCAGAGCCTTGGCTTGCAAGTTTTTGGACTCAGGAGGTTCAGATCTTTAAAGGGATGAGGAATTATCTAAATGGTAGATACTTCTCTACCCTCATTTCCACATATTCAGATCAAAGAAAATATTTCTAAATATGTTTCTTTACTTATGCATTAAAACTCACGGGTCCACTTTGCAGTGGGAAAGGCTGGGGAGCAGAGAGGCCAGTTGACTAGCCTGTCGGGGACGGTCGTGTGAACAGCAATCTCAAGGCAGAGCCAGCAGTGGAATAATGCGCAGTTCCCCGCCCTGTGCCTTAGCCTCCCTCTCATCAACGTGCAGCATTTCCCAGTTAGCGGTAAGGACGCTGGGGCATGTGGATGGGATGTATCATGCCTCAAAAATAGCTTTCAGGGCTAAGTAAGCAGATTCTTCCCTTTTTAGAAAGCAGCCCAGGCTGCCGATGCTTGTGCGTGTGCATGTGTTTCAGTAAAGGGCATATCCATATGCTAACCTCAAAAGCCAGAGTGTCTTTTAGCCAGCAGCCTTCCCCGGTTGTGACTGACAGCTTGACAGCGCTCTGGAGAGAGCTCACTGTTTACTTTGTTTAGCCAGGATTATATTTTATTGAGCCGCAACAAAAAAAATCCCATTTTAATTGTCATTTTAATTTCTTCCTAGCAGCGCAGTCCCCAGAAGGGGTGACCTTCATGCAGATACATGCCCGCTCTAGAAATGGATGGAGACGAGATAGCTCGAGGGCTGTGAAATGGCCTTCATAGCAATCTTTCATGAATACGTTGCTGGTTTTAATCCAATTTATTCAGCAAGTGATAGGGAATGCAAACTGCTCCGTGGCTGTCTGATAGTCTTGTGGCATTGCCTAGGTGCTGGGTAGCTACCTCTCTAACAGTGCTACAGGGCCTTCCCATTGCCTGTGTCAGCTCAGAAGGTGTAGTGGCCAGATTACCCCATGGAAATACGCTTTATCGAACTTTGATTTATGATGTGTCCGGAGGGCCACAGGCAATGTCCAGTTCCCATTTGGTCCCCCCGGTCTGAAGGAAGTTGAGCTAGCAAGCACTCGCGGGGTACCTGCCTTCCAGGAGCAGGGAGAGGGGGAGGGGATCTGCTTACAGTATTTTGAGCCCAAGAAACCACCTATCATGTGTAGGTCAGAAAGTGCTTTGCAAATAGCTGCAGATGGAGTCCCAGGGCGGCCCTGCAGGTGTAAGTCGTTCGTGCCAGTGAGAGCTGAGTGAGCACAGCAGGGACATGCCCAGCCCGGCTGCAGAGCACAGCAGTGGCAGGACCATAAGTAGGAGCTGCTGGCCCCCCTCGTCTGTCCTACCTTTAAGGGTCTGAAGTGACCCTGAATGAGGCAGAATAAGTGAGAACATGGAGTGGTTTAACCAAAAACCTCTCCTCGCTTCCTGCAAGCAAGTGTTGCATGCTCCTGTAGCCCAGATAGGTTGCTAGTAGCACTCGATGGTAGCACACGCCTATGTGCCAGAGCAGGCAGGGTTTAGGGGACCCTTCTCTTCCCACCTTCCCCTTCCCGGGGAGGAGGTGGAGGCAGCCGAGGAGGTCCTGGCAAGCTCCTGTTCTTGCTGGGTATAGCCAGACCTTATCAGGCTTAATTGGGGTTGACAGAAAGGAGTCCAGGGTGCAATCTGCATTGAAAAGTAGGTACTGATGCTGATAGAAACAGAAATCGGGCTAGTTAATAATTAAGCTGCAGCTTGGCAGCATTCACCTTGACAGACTTTACCTTCCAAATGAAGTCTGTCTCTCCCCCGCTGCCCCCTGTGTTTTATTTATCACAGCCCTTGATAGTCGTCTTTGCAGGCTAATGCGCTGGGGTGATGTGTGACACACTCACCTGTCCCTGCTTACTGGAGGAGCCCTCCAAGACCCCCATCCCTATACCCAGTCCCTCAGGAGATGGGGGCCTGTGGCTACCATAGCCCGCATGGGAGCATGCCCCACGCTTGCTGCAGAGACAGTGGCCTCCTGTGGCTCTTGAAGGCAGGCTGGTGCAGCGAGCTGCTGGCCAAAGTGCTTCCCTGAAAGGCAGGAGCATCGGGAGTGTGCTCTGCCATTGGGATGTTGCAAGAGTTTATTCCTTCTCAGCTCTTGGATCTGTACACACGGGGCTCAACTCAGTCCTCAGCATCCCATGGGAACAGCTAGACCCAGCAGGCCTGGAGCAGGTTCAGGTTGAGGTCTGGCGTTTTGCAGAGGTTGGCACTGATTCATGCTACAGGGTGCTCGAGTGTCCTAAATGGTAGGTGGAGAGAAGTGGCGGATTCGTGTAGCTGCTTTGTATTGCTCTTTGGAGGTGCTTAACTCTCTTAATTGTATGGTGAGTATAGATTGGGGCAAGAGATATGTCAACTGGGCTCTTAAGCTTGTCCTTCCTACCACAAAGGGCACTGCTCTAACTTCAGAGGACAATCAGCAGCCTGGTATGTGGCACCAATGGATCGCTTGCATGAGTGCATTGAGCAAGATCCAGCACAATATTGACGTGACTCAAACTCTGTCTCCTACATTAGGATAGAGGCTCAGTGAAAATACAGTGGCAGGTTCAATGTTTTCAGATGCAGCTTTGAAGTTTGTTAGGTTTCTGTGCTTTGCTTTCCTGTTGCACATTCACAAATGTGACTGCTTTTTAATGAGGCATGAAGGAACTACCTCCTTTTTTCATTATCTGCAAGCTTCCTCTGTTAACATTTCTGCGAGGTACCCATTTGGAGATGCTGCCTATGCCTGTTCTCCCGCAGTTTGCTTGCAGCTGACATTGAAAGACTTAACTTGGCAGTGGCGTTCAATCAGCTGCCCCCACAGGACATGGTTGACGTGCCTTCTTGGGTAACCATGTTTCTTCTCTCTGCGCCCCAGTTCAGGAGCTGTGTGGTGACAGCAGGGCCTCCATTATTCAAGTCTTGGTGCACGTGCTGTCAGCAGGCTGCAGGTATCCATCGCTGGCCAGCTTGTCCCTTCACCGCGAGTGGCCTACCTAGGTCTTGAAGGTGCCTCTGGTGGCTCTTCTTCCACTGAGAAGGTGCCCTCTGAAATAGCGCAAGTCCCACAGCGCCTTCACTTTGGTGGAGTGCCCGGTCCCACGCTCACACTGCATCCAGCCCCCAGGTTTAGAGCAATCTGTCCACTCCTGGACACGGACATGTAGCTTGATTTACACTAAGAGCTGCCCAGCAAGTGATTGCCATGCTCATCAAATCAGTAGGTGATCCACAAGTGGCTTGCAGGGACAACGAAGCCACCTGCCAGCCGTCGAAGGTCCTGCCTCTGGCCACGGACACGGGGGTTCCCATGCAGCCTGCTCGACTGCCTTGGACCTGGCGCACAGTCGGAAGAGACGGAGCAGGTCTCCCTCCTCAGAGGAGGGTGTCGGGCCTTGTGCTGTCCCGCCTGGCACAGGTACATAAACCAGCATGAGCAAGATGCCAGGTTCTGGGATAAAGCCGTGTTGGATACCGCTCCCTACGGGGAGGAGAAGGCGTTCTGCACTGTGCGTGCTTACGGACCTGCCTGCAGGTCAGCCTTGCCTAGATAGCCAACATCTGCATGAGGCTCCGTGTTGTCTTACCATGCCAAAGGCTTTTGTCAAATCAGTTAAAGTGGGGACTGAGGCTTCGTTGCATCGTTTCTCCTGGAGTTGTTAAGCTGAGGAAATTCTGCCCAATGTTCCCCATTTTCAGGGCAGCTCTTGTGATTCCAGACATTTGCTTTCTGCGCTAGGGAACTGCAGCCAGTGGGCGAGAGCCCAAGGGAACGTGCCGCCAGCTGCGTCCGCAGCTTTTCTGATGCAGTTACTTCCCAGCGAAGGTTGTAGTGAGCCAGGCTGTCCCCGAGTCCAGGCTTTGGAACCCTGCTGGGATGGCTGCTGTGCTTTTGCTCAGCTCAGTACTGTCAGCACGCCTCAGCACGCACTCAGCTCACCTGCCAAGCTGCGCCTTGCAGAGCTGAGGGTGCCTCTTCCCCTGAGCTTCAGGTTGTGGGGGAACTCAGACAGAAGCGAGCCACGTACATGGTATGGCAGCTGATGTGTAAGCACCTGCATTTTCAATGATGGATACAGCTTGTCATCTTCATACACTTCCAGGTAGAGGCAGAGACTGGACTTTCTCCATCTCTGTCTTGGAAAAAGAGATGTAGATTTCATCTAACTCCTTGCTCAAGTGAATATAAATAACTTGAATCTTCTTGATGATCATCAGTTCATGTCTCCAAGTGTAGCATAAGGCAGAACATTTTATCCATGTTCACCCCTGTTCCCGCACTTCTCCAGCTCAGCTGCCTCCTCCCCTCTGTGCTTGCTTGGCCTTTGCCTGCAGTTGCCCCCTTACCCCTCTGGCATCCTGCGTTGCCCGGCTGCATTCCCTGCCTTCCTCTCCAGGGGCTGTGCTCCCCCGTCTCAGTATTTGTAAACTTCTGGGGATTCCCAAATCCAGACTACTGCCTTTGAGCTAGGCAGTGATGGTTTTGATGTACGACATTGATTTCAAATGATGGATGTAGCTGCTTCTGCTTCTGTGATGGGTTATAATAATGTCACCTGCCACAGGAGTTATTATATATTTTATAAACTCTGCAGGACTTGCAAGGCTTACAGTCTTTGCAATCAACCTAGCTGGGCTGATGAAGAGAAGGCAGTGTTTGTAACTAGAGTTCACTGGGACTTTATAATTTCTGTGTGATTTTTGGTGCGGAGTATGAGATCTGCTGGAGCCCACGTGAGATTAATCACATCTGAGACATTACCTGGAGTGTTTGTGAACTCTGCAGGAACCCTTGGGTCACACCTGACCCACTGCTCAGCCAGAACAAGATGCTCTACGTTTGTGATACCCCCAGGTTCTGCAGAGCTCCAGCTCCCGCTCCCAGGCTCAGCTGGGCCCCGTGCTGCAGCTTGTCCACCCTGACTGGTCAGGCACAGGAAAGCCGGGGGAAACCCAGCTTCTTTCTTGAGATGTCAAGGCTTTTCAGAGACCCCACTGGCAGGTGCCTGCACTTGGGTGTGTGGGTGGGCGAGGAGACCTGGGTCAGTGCCGGGGACAGTGCCAGGGCACCCTTCCTGCTGGTTGGGGTGCTCTTTCCCATCTGGGGAACCAGAGCCACCCTCGGCACCTCGCTGGGTTTGCTGGGGCATCAGCAAGGTGACCCCAACACAGAGTCGTCTCAGCATGCTGCACCTCCCGGGCAGTCCCCTGCACCCCTCCTGCCCCACGGTGGCATCTGCTGACCTGGGGTCCTGGTTTAGTTTCCTCCAGCAGAAACTAAACATCCAGTGACTGGAAAGAGAAAACCCACTTGGCTCCTGAGTTACTTCTTCCTGTTAATTTTTCCAAATGCTAGGAACGTGTGCGTGTGTGCTTGTGATAGTGTGTGTCTATCTGAGAGTTAGATCAAGCAGAGTGACACAGAATGCCAACAGTGATTTTTCTAATCAAAGGGGAATAAAAAGATTCTGTCTCTTGTTCATTCAAACCAGGAAACACGCCAGGGCATTAAAGCTGTCTTAAAGGACACTTGTGCCAAATGGCAGAATGAATCGGTACCTCGGTCTCCCCAGAGATGTGGTAGGGATGACGGAGGGCGTATGTCATCCAAGATCACCAATGCAGGCTGAAGAAACATTTGGGGTTTTTTTTAATAAATTAAAACCACGTTGTGTATGTTCTTGGTGACTAACTGATATTCAGAAATCTTGGTCCTTTGTTTCTGTGGTCTGACACCCCACCACTGCCTCCCAAATCGCTGCGTGAGCTTAGCATACTGTGAAGGGGCTGCAGAAGCCCGTGCTCAGGCCCTGCAGATAACCCCTGCGGTGCCCTGGTGGTCCAGGGCTGCTGTCTACAGCTTGGTGTTGACCTTGCTTTCACAGAGGTGGCTGAGAGGAAGCTGACGGTTGAAGAGGAGGAAGCCAAGAGGATTGCAGAGATGGGCAAACCCATACTTGGCGAGCATCCCAAACTAGAAGTCATCATTGAGGAGTCCTATGAGTTCAAGGTCAGTAGTTGTCCCGGGTGTCCTCCGAGAGGGGAAAGCTGTGTGGCACTGAAGAGCAGCCACGGAAAGCAGAACTGAGGAGGCTGCGGGTGGCCACATGTGGAGGGAAAGGGCTGCTGGAAGATGAAAAGGAGTATGCTATGCAATAAAGCATGGGGGAAGCCTACAAGAAGTGCCAGGGGACGTAGCTGCTGGTAGGCAGAGGTGAAGGGAGCCCTATGGAAGCAGGAGAAGCCAGTGTGCAGGAGAGGGCAGGAGCAAAGCTGTCCCTGGTGAGGCAGGGGCGAGGGAGGAAGGAGCCTCCTCTGGAGTAAGGGGTGGCAAAGAAGCAGGCTCTGGTGAGATTTGGGTCAGCCTGTCCAGGGAGAAGGTGGGCCCAACTCCAGTCATGGCCTCATCTGACTGGTAGGAGAGTGCTTGTGGCACCTCAACAGTTTGGGAAGGCTCTGTGAGACTACAGTGCACTGCAAGATCAGCCTTGCCTGCTAGCAGCCAGTTTAATTGCTGTGCATCTTTATTCCCACAACAGAGCACCGTGGACAAGCTGATTAAGAAGACAAACCTGGCTTTGGTTGTAGGGACACATTCCTGGAGGGACCAGTTCATGGAGGCCATTACCGTCAGCGCAGGTGAGGGGGACACCAGAAGACCCACACCAGCATCCCCAGGGTTCATGCGGCCTGGGATGAGATCTGTCTGGGCTCAGGAGACGGCATCTGCCTGGTCAGTGATGCTCAGCTGTTGTGTGCATCTCCACAGGCTGACCACATACTGTGTGACTGCCTGTGGGTGGCAACAGGCACGGGCATGGGGCTGTCTCTCTGTGGGTACAACGCACCGCTCTGCCACTCACCAGCCCTGCAGGCTCTGGGGTGTCCTGGGAGGCACCCCTCTTGCCAAGCCTCGCCCATCACTGAGGGACCTGGTGTGCCCTGAGCCCACTGTCGTGGCCGGTGTCATGCCACCTTGTTCCAGGAGAGCAGTATCCCTGGAGCCCTGGGGTGGGGTGGGCAAGGATGGGGCTGCAGCCCATCCCTGTAATTTTGACCTGCCCCATTATGAGGGCTGGACGTCTCCTTCCATGTTGTTTGCAGCAGGGGACGAGGACGAGGACGAGTCCGGTGAGGAACGCCTGCCGTCCTGCTTCGACTACGTGATGCATTTCCTGACCGTTTTCTGGAAGGTGCTGTTTGCCTGCGTGCCCCCCACCGAGTACTGCAACGGCTGGGCCTGCTTCGTCG
>NW_009217587.1:19903-20283 GCF_000690835.1 Fulmarus glacialis
CCCACCGCCGTCCTCGGCGCCCCTGCCTCCCACTTCGGCTGCACCATCGGCCTCAAGGACTCGGTGACTGCCGTCATCTTTGTCGCCTTCGGCACTTCTGTACCAGGTGGGGTGGCCACGGGGAGGGGACGGGGTGGGAGGAAAGTCCTCCGGTGGCTCTCCTGCCCCAGGGGAGCAGCTCTGTCGTGGGGATGGGGTTCAGGCTCCACAGTGCCCTGCCCCCAGGCAAGGTCTGTGCCCTACTTCGTGGCAACACAGGGTCCCTGGACCCGGGACGGGGGGTGTGCACCCGGAGAGATCCGTGTCCCAACCTGGCCAGTACCACACCTGAGCCTCCCTTGTCCCCCAGACATGAAGGGTTGCCCGTTTCTCCTGTTGGA
>NW_009217587.1:20405-24483 GCF_000690835.1 Fulmarus glacialis
CCTGGGCATCGGGCTGGCGTGGTCAGTGGCGGCGATCTACTGGGCATCGCAGGGGCAGGAGTTCCAGGTGTCGGCGGGCACCCTGGCCTTCTCTGTCACCCTCTTCACCATCTTCGCCTTCATCTGCATCAGTGTCCTCCTCTACCGCCGGCGGCCCCACATCGGTGGGGGGCCGGGGGGCCCCCGTGCAAACTGGCCACGACGTTGCTCTTCATCAGCCTCTGGCTGCTGTACATCCTCTTCGCCACCCTGGAGGCCTATTGCTACATCAAGGGGTTTTAGGCGGTGGAGGGACGGTGCTGCTGGGGGGAGGGACCCCCTCCTCCGTTACCTCACCGGACACCGGTCCTGGAAGCGCGGTTTCACCGGAGGGGACAGCTGTCCATCAGGGCCGCCGCTGCCCAGACAGTCGGACGGCTGGGCGCCAAGAAGGGCAAAACCATCACAGAGGGGAAAAAAACCAAACAAACAAAACCCACCCAAAATGATACAGAAGAAAAGAAAGCAACAACGGCAAGTGTTGAAATAAAACAAAACACAATAAACCCAGCCACTGACCCCATTCAATGAGATTAAGATGTTTCAGCCATCTCCAAAGGCCACCTCTCCCAAAGGGGCTTGTCTGCTTTCCTCCCGAGCACTGCTCCACTGTAAGGAGATGTTTTCTTATTTTTACTGGTTGGGAATTGCAGAAGTCTGACAAGGAATTTGATTTTTTTTCCTTTTTTTCCTTTCATTTGCTTGTTGCTTTTTGGTTTGGGGGGGGGCACGCTGCTTCGCTTTTTTTTTTCTTTTTTACTACTAAAACAGAAAAATGTTAACAATCTACTCTAAAGCTTCAAGCTGCCATCAGTGCTGGAATTGAACGTGTATTTTTTGAAGCCACAAAAGACTGTGGCTTTGACACAGTCAAAGAACTTTTTCACCATTATTCGTTTCCTCCCTCGCCGCCTTCCATTTCTTTCTTTTTTAAGAACATCACAAGACTGATATATTTTTAATACAAACACAGACACACACACATTCAGTGACTAAGGCTGGAGCATGTAGCATCTCAATCACCTGCCTCGGCTAAGAAAAAAAGGAGGAAAAATACCAAACCCCAACCCTCTAATATAATATGTATCATGTATATTTTGACTAAGGCATTTCTCTTTGTATAGTGAACTTCGAGCTTGTGGTACTGCAGGGAGAGGAAATTATGTTAATTTACAACCGATAAAGAAATAAATGGCTACCCAGGAATAGCCTGCCCTGGGGAGAGCAAGGGAGCCAGGGAAAGCGGTACCGGCTCCTTGGGATGGTGGTGGTCGTGGGTTTGCTGCACGGTCCTCCTGCTTGGAGGTGGAAATGAATTCAGGAAACCCCGGATAGCATGCCCATTTGTTCCCAGCGCCGTCCCACCCCGAGCTGTGGCGTGGCTGCCCTTTCACTCGTCTGCTACCCCAGTTTTCACAGCACCTGCATCTCGCTGGTGGCCTTCAGGCCATTGAAAGGTATGGGCTTAAATACTGCCACCCACATCAGGACTCCTGTGTCATCTCGAGTAACTTTTAGGAACACCAGACAGACAAAAAGGCATCCTTTTCATTTCAAGTTTCTTTTTAAGGGAAAAAAACCCACCACGAGAGTATGTCATGAATTACATCAATGGCTGCAAATTGAAATGTTGGGTTGGTAATAAAAATAAATAAAAACTATACCTATATCTATATAAACAGTGCTATCTAGAAACATATTTCTTAACTGAGAGCCCTGAAAGAAGATGTTAAAACTTTACTCTTTGTAAAATGTTTTCAAGATCATAGAGTCATAGAATGGTTTGGGTTGGAAGGGACCTTAAAGATCATCTAGTTCCAACCCCCCTGCCATGGACAGGGACACCTTCCACTAGACCAGGTTGCTCAAAGCCCCATCCAACCTGGCCTTGAACACTTCCAGGGATGGGGCATCCACAGCTTCTCTGGGCAACCTGTTCCAGTGCCTCACCACCATCAGAATGAAGAATTTCTTCCTTCTATCTAATCTAAATCTACCCTCTTTCAGTTTAAAGCCATTACCCCCGGTCCTATCACTACATGCCCTTGTAAAAAAAGTCCCTCCCCAGCTTTCTTGTAGGCCCCCTTCAGGTACTGGAAGGCTGCTGTAAGGTCTCCCTGGAGCCTTCTCTTCTCCAGGCTGAACAACCCCAACTCTCTCAGCCTGTCTTCATAGGAGAGGTGCACCAGCCCTCTGATCGTCCTCATGGCCCTCCTCCGGACTCACTCCAACAGGTCCACGTCCTTCTTATGGTGGGGGCCGCAGAGCTGAATGCAATACTCCAGGTGGGGTCTCACAAGAGGGGAGTAGAGGGGCAGAATCGCCTCCCTCGACCTGCTGGTCACACTTCTTTTGATGCAGTCCAGGATACGGTTGGCCTTCTGGACTGCAGGCACGCATTGCTGGGTCATGTTGAGCTTCTCATCAACCAACACCCCCAAGTCCTTCTCCTCAGGGCTGCTCTCAATCCATTCTCCGCCCAGCCTGTATTTGTGCTTGCGATTGCCCTGACCCACGTGCAGGACCTTGCACTTGGCTGTGTTGAACTTCATGAGGTTCACATAGGCCCACTTCTCAAACCTGTCAAGCTCCCTCTGGATGGCATCCCTTCCCTCAAGTGTGTCGACCGCATCACACAGCTTGGTGGTGGTGGCAGCAAACTTGCTGAGGGTGCGCTCAGTCCCACTGCCCATGTTGCCAACAAAGATGTCGGCATACCAGTCCCAATACCGACCCCCAAGTAACGCCACTCGTCACTGTTCTCCACTTGGACATCGAGCCATTGACCACAGTTCTTTTTGAGTGTGACCATCCAGCCAATTCCTTATACACTGAGTGGTCCATCCGTCAAACCCATGTCTCTCTAATTTAGAGAAAACGCTGTCGTGCGGGAAAGTGTCAAATGCTTTGCACAAGTCCAGGTAGTTGCTCTTCCCTTATCCGCTAATGCTGTAACCCCCTTGTAGAAGGCCACCAAATTTTTCAGGCGTGATTTGCCCTTACTGCAGCCATGTTGGCTGTCACCACTCACCTCCTTATTTTCTATGTGCCTTAGCATAGTTTCCAGGAGTATCATCTGCTCCATGATCTTGCCAGGCACAGAGGTGAGATAATTATTTCTTCTATCAAGAAACAGGTGCTGTAAAGGGAAGCATTTTCTTCCTAAAGTTCCCTATAATAAGCCAAACCTTGGGAGGCGGCGAGTAAGAGAGGGGCTGCTGTGCCAGAAGGTACATCTCTGACTGCTGCAGTGCTTTCTGCTGCCCCAGGAGGCAGGGAGGACGTGTCCATGGGTTAGGAAAAAAGCAATGGGAACAAGGTTGGAGAAAAAAGAGAGATTTTAGCAGGTAACTAGATGAGAGTGATGATGGTCCTTAAAAGACAGATGAAGTATTTATTTTCATACAAAATGTTTATTAGATATCTGTATCTCTATATAAATGTGTACACATGTAAGGCAGAGAAGAATGATCCTTCTCAGAGGAGCAGCAGGAGCTTTGCCGGTGGGAGATCCCATGGGTGAAACCCATTGGGTTTGAAGCCAACGAGCATCCGACCTCCTGCCTCCTTACCCTCCCTTCGCCGTGGCTTTGCAGAAGGGCCTGAAAAAGATGGGCAAGAAACCCTGAGGCCAGACTCCCACCGAGCTTGCCGGTCCTTCTGGCCTCCTGCCGTGCCAACAGCCACCGAGAGCAGCAGCCGCTGCCGCCAGCCCCCACCGCCCCGAAAGACCCCAGAGCACACGTGTAATATTGAAAGAAAAATTACAAAAGCCCCCAAATGCTGTCTGCAGGGGTTTAAAGTGCTGCTCTCAAGGGGGAGGGCTGTTATCATCATCTCTCTTTTTAATTGGGACATATAAAGTCTGTTGACCTCTTATTTCACCCGTGCCAGCTCACCCACCCCTGGGTAAAGCCCGGCCTGGGGAGCTGCCGTGCTGTTCTTCTGTTGCTTGTGCTGTATCCGCCACGTGCTTTTCATCTGCTTCCTTCTTCAGCTGACCTTGGGGAGGGGGCACGGGGGGGACCGGCTGCCGCTG
>NW_009217587.1:24500-25468 GCF_000690835.1 Fulmarus glacialis
CGTGCCCTCCATGTACGAGGGCGATCTGGGCCAGGCCGACAACACCCGTGGAGTGTTTCTTTCTTTTATTTTTGTTTTTTACTTCATTAAAAAATATGCAAGCTAAAAAAAAAAAAAGCAAGTTTGGTGCCTTTGGGGATTTTTTTTTTTTTTCCTGAGGCTTTTATGTTTTGTTTTGGGTCTAGCTATCTGCTTGCTCCTGTTTTCCTTTGGGCAGGTGCCTGGACTTGGTGGCATGGGCTCTGGCTGGTTTGCTCCCCCCCTTCCACCCCAGCCCTCTGGTTCCGTACTGCTGGGAGAACCCCGCAGCGCTTACCCCTGGTGGAGAGGAGATTTTGCTGGTGTTTTTGTTGTCGCTGCTCCTTCCCCTTTGTTTCTCTGGTCAGCTTCCCATGGCAGCCCCAGCCGCTGGTTTCTCTCGGCAGCCTTCCCGCTCTGGGCAGCACACGCTTACCCCTCGGCCTCCCTCTCCCCTCCGTCCCCACTCCTCGCCAAGGCCCCATCAATGCCTCGGCTGAGGATAAATAATGAGCCCTGACACCAGGAGGGAAAAGCAGAGGTGATCAAAGGAGCTGCTTTGTGCCTGGGGACTGCCATGGCACGGGGACATAGTCTAAGGGCCAGCGGTACCTCTGGCTGCCTTCCCGCGGGGGGCACCCCCAGCACCCCCCGGGTTTTGCCATCCAGGTGATGCTGCACTGCATGGATGCCAGTCAAAAATCAGCCTTTGGGTAAAAATCAGTTTTGCAAAGAGGCATCACTCGCCCGTCCCCCTCAAGCTGGCAGGGAATTGTGCCCCGGGTTCGGCCGCTACTATGCCACCTCCCCACCCAGCATCGCCACTGACTGCCTTTTCCACTTGTATTTGGGCCCCTGACCCCAAAAATCCCCTTTACAGTGGGCCTTGTGCCAGAGCCGTCCCCACATGCCTTTCTGCAGCAAAGGGGCGGCTGGTGCAGCCCGTAACT
>NW_009217588.1:0-4691 GCF_000690835.1 Fulmarus glacialis
CACCAGGTGTCCTGGTGCTGAGGAGGTACGGGACCAAAGACGGCTGAGCGATGCCATTTGCCTTCGTTTCTTCAGGAAACGGTGGGAACCTGCGAGCAGCCCGCCGCCTTCTTCAGATTTAAACCTTTCCCTAGGAAATGGAGCTTGGGATTCCCTGGCACCTCCTTAGGGAGCGTACTGCTGGGACTAACCTAGGCACGGTGGACGGTGGTGCTCCTCCACGCCAGCCTGGCAGAGAGGCCGCTCGCCTGGGAGCCTGGCTCCCTGCGGGGAAGCCGGCCGATGCCGGTGCGAGGCCCTCAGACCCGGGGCAGGACTCCGCTCCTCTCTGCTTCCCCCCTTCGCTTTTTGCACTGCTGCGAAGTCGGCAGCCGCACGATGGTTCCCCTCGGTATCTGCAAGAGGATGAAAACACCTAAGAGTAGGTTTGTCTGGAAGTCCCCAGCAGCTGGAGGGGAAACGACCCTGTTCGTCCCCTCCCGAAAAACAATCCTGCGGGCACTTCTGACTCTGATATTTGGGGAGCACAGAACAGAATCCCTCCCAAAATGAAAAAGTATGGGATGTGATCAGAAACCAGCGTAGTCAGTGCTTTCTTGCAAAACCTTAACTGCTGAAATGCTCTTCTGCCAAAGAGATCAAAGCTGATAAATCAGGAAGTTTTCAGTTTAGCAAAGGCAACTTTGCTGAAGCCATGTATAACCTGACGTTCCAGATCCGCTCTGTGGACAGCGCACGTATCCCATACAGCATCCAGATGTACACACTTCGTGGGGGTTGGCTTAAGGCAAGTGAACCAGAACCCACACCGAATCCCCAAACGTACCTTTCTGCAAGGTTTAGTGCCAGCACATGGTCCCTGAGCTTTCTTTACTTGGAGACGTGCTAATCCCATCTCTGTCAGGAGGCCACAAGCTTCCAGAAATCAATCTGCAGTAGCAATCCCCAAAGAGAAGGGTCTATTTTTACAGTGGTGATGTGGAGGTGGCGATGCTGCTTTTTCTGGCAACGCTGGAGAAATTCCTCTCGCCGGCATTGTCCACCTGCGCGCGACAATAATAGCCGATGACTCAGGACGACGAGCTTTGCGACACTTCCATCTCTCTCACAGTTGAGTCACCGGCTGGGATGGGATGGGCCCAGCTGGGAAAGCGATGTGCAGGATGTGCCTCAAGTACACAGCCAAAGCAGACAGGTCCTTTTCGTATGCCTGCCTGCGGGACCGTAGGCAAAGAAGGATGGCTGATGCAAGCCAGACTAACTGCAGGGCCTCAGAAGGGCTGTGTTTCCTCTCTCGGTCCCTCGTAACCCCGGCTGTGGGGCAGTGCAACAGCATCTTCTGGATCCTTGGGGAAAAGGAGAGCCGGGGAGTGTAAACCAAGGAACGGGGCACAGCCGCGAGGGACCGCGTCTCCCCGTCCTCCTCCAGCCCTGCGCTGCGGCCCGTGGAGGGCAGAGGCAAGGAACCTGCTGCAGAGGCGGTGGGTGGATGCACTCAGGAGCACATTTATTAGTGCGAGGAAGGGTGATCGTGTTTGCCAACACCTTGATCATGCCACTGCCCTCCACCGGCTCCAGGAGTAGCTGTAATGAGAATAATGGCATTGGAGTGTTTGCAATTCATACTTACCTGGAAGTCATTTTTCAGGGAAAGTCCTAGAGTAAATTTTTATTTGTTCACTTCTTTCGCACTCTTCCCTGTTCAGGCTTTGTTTTGGGGCAGCATTAAGGGTGTATACATGTCCTAAGGGCGCATTTCTTTATCGTCATGCATTTGGAGTTCTTTTGGATTTTTAACTTCAAATTTTGGGGGTTTCTAATGTGTTATGAGGGTATTTTCTGCAGTTCTTTCATACTTTTTTTTTTTTTAAGTTTGCTCTTATATTGCCTAACTTCACTCTAACCTTGCTTTTTCATCTACAAATTATACAGTGGAAAAAATGCACTTCATCATCATGTTATGCAAGTGTAACAATTAATTCAAACATTCCCTCCATGAAGGAAAACATAAATTCTAATAAGCATGTAGTAATTGAGGGCTCAAGTCTGCTTTTACTTAACCTGACATCAGTCAGGAATGACACCAACGAGTTTCATCTGGGTGGAGTTAGAGGTGGAGAACAAGTCCTGGATTTTCACATGCATAAACGCACACTTTTCAAAGTATTGATCCTTCAGAATACGTCCTCAGATAACCCACGCTCTAGGATAACGCTGGCACAGTCAGCGGTGAAGACTGGGGGAGAGAGGGCTGTGGGATGAACCCCCCCTGGCACTATAACCCCATGGCAAGACGAGTATCTAGGAGTGGGTGCACGCTGGAGCAACCCCAGTGGTGCCACCATGCCATGCAGACCTGCCGTGGTGGTGGTGGGCTGGCTTGGCCAGCGGTAGCAGATGAGCTGGAGCAACGTGGAGCTCAGCATGAGCTAATCTCCCATGGGCTTTTCCAGCTTTTGAGCCAGCTTTTTCAGCCCACACTGAGCTCCACGCTGTTGCAGCTTGCTTGCTCCGCATACCCACACTTTTACGACTAACCCGAGCGGAGCCGTTGCCCTCACGGCTGCGACCTCGTTGCAGCCGTACCTATAGGCAGCCTCGTGCAAGCCAAAGCAGCCCCCAGCTCATGCTATATTATACTGACATGGGCCCTGGGGAGGATTTTGCTTAGGTAAAGCTTCTCCGACTGTTATCTCAGTTCTCACACTGAGTCCTGACTTAGGGTTCAAATTTTGGGATTGCTGTCTTGCTCATTCAGCCCCTTGGAAAAGGCATCATTAGGGCCCAGCAACAGGAAGAGATGAGACAGCTGAGCCAAGGGTGGCATGTGTGAGCCCCCTCGGCCTCGCTCTGTGGAGAATAAAAACCATCCCAATTTTTTAGATATGGGAAATGATGGGGAACCTCTTATGGTTCCTCAAGTCAAAACGGGATTTTTCTGCTTTTTTTGGTCCTTTGTGTATGTGATTATTCTTTTAGACAAATGGTTTCTATTCTGGCTTAATTTGCATTTTAGGCTGCATTTCGGGATTGTTTTTTTTATTTTATTTGGATCTGAAACAAATCCCTGATTCCAAGTGCCCCTGGGGTTAACAACATGAGGCAGCTCTCATTTTATCTGAATGGATTTTGCTGAACTGAAATGTAAACTTTGGACAGGCCAGCTTACTTCCCAGATGTTTCTGTCCGTGGTTTTTCAGATGGTCCCACTTCCCAAAAGCAACTGGGGGATGGTCTCAGTGTGGCAACGTGGCCAGGAATTTTGATGTAATCCCTTGCATATGAAAAGGCAGGAGATACCCTCCCAGCATTTTTTATCAGCCATAACCCAGTCTCTGCACAGTGTCTATCCTAATTGCTCATAACTAGCATACCACAAGGAAGGATCAACTCTACTTATAGGATCAACGTGTTTATGTTTCTTTTCATGGCCACGGCAGGAGAGGCTGACTGCCTACGCTACAACATTTCCTATCTCCGCACTGTCAAATAGCTGCCTGTGCTTCTCAGGACAATCCAAGGAAAAAGCCCCTTTTTCTCAGTTTCTCCCAGAATTTTCCTTGAAATGAAAAGGGACATATTTTGGGTTGTCCTCCTGGCAGGCTTGTCCTTCAGCAATGTGGGGCCCCGAGTAAGTTAGAGGTAAGCTTTAAAATGTCTCTTCTAAAGCAAATTTCTTGTCTCTTTCTCCCTGCTCTGGCCCCAGAAGCGGGCAGTCTTGCAGATGCATGTGCCTAGGGCCAGCTCAGCCCTCCATGCTCGTTCCAGGAGCAAATTACAGCCCAGGTCTCTGCGAGTGGAGAGGGAATGACCAGCTGCCCCACAATTTCAAACAGAAGAGAAGATGGATTTGGGAAAAGAAGTTTTCCTGCCCCGTTACTACAGACAGAATAAAGGATCCACCTTAGATCGCAAGCTGAAAGCACTTTTCAGTGACTTGTTTTCCTGGAATCATCTCTGGCTCCTCTGACAGAGGAGACCGGGCGTCGGTACTGCTGAGAGCCTTTTCCAGCTCCTTCACCGACCTGTGATGGGACTCGGGGCTTGTCTCGTGGTCTTTTTGGTCTGTGTCTCCAGAAGTAAAGAGGAAGGGAGGCGATACTTCCCTTCTCCCCACTGCTGTCTCTCTTGTTTATTCACAGAGCAGAAACCAAAGGCTTTGGGTGTAGGATACCAGGGCCAGCAGGGCATGTGATGCCTCTGTAACACAATATTTTTATTGGAGGAGTCACAGAAGCCATTGCAAAACTGGGGCTCCTTTCCTAGTTCACTGAGCTAAGGAAATGTTTCTCTTACAGTGTAAGGAGCATTTTCCAGACCCTGGGGATATTCTTCCTTCCCAACCTGTTCCCAGTCCCACCTAGCTCCACTGAGCCCACCACGGTGCTGGTGCAGTCTCTCCACAGAATATTGCACTTTCTTTCTGCTAGCTCCTCAGGGGGATCCTCCTGGCGGGGGGCTAAGGGGTGGAAGCGGGGGTGGATGACATATTTTCATCTTTTATCAACAGGGCAACCGAGAAACAATAGGAATAAGTGACTTGTCTGGGTCTAGAAGGTTGCCACCTGCAGCCCCAAGCCCTCTGTCATGCTGGCCAGAATGGCTGTCCCTGCAAGATGCATCCCGAAACCCCTGTCCTGCCACAGCTCGGGAGCCTGGGACTGGCTTTTTTTGGGGGGGCGGCAAGGACT
>NW_009217588.1:4722-6560 GCF_000690835.1 Fulmarus glacialis
GGAGCTGGCAGGATCTCCACAAGTCCCACCACTCTCTTGCAGGACGAGCACAGGCTGCCTCGGCTATGATAACAAATCGGTCACCTTGTTTCAGACATGGGGTTGCGCTGATTTCCAGCCCAGCCCTGTGATGTGTTCCCAGCAAAGGAGCTGTGAGGGAACCACTCCTCAACTAGACAGAGCTCAGGAGCTGCTGTATGGTGTATACATAAGGATGGGGGCTGGCCGGGACGTGAAGGGCAGGTTCACTTTCAAGCCCTGACTATTTTGCATTACTCGAGTGAGGACAAGCAGCTGTAAAACATTGGCACTGCTTTTGAAGCCGCTTTGCATCGCAGGCAAACCAGAACTTAAGGCTTTGGCTGCAAAAGCAAAAGCCCTGGTATCAGGTGTGTTTTCATGCCTAAACCTTGCTTTCTCCAACTAAATAAAACGCATCTTTACCTCAAATTTGGATTTTCTTATCTCAGTTCTTGCTTCAGTTTACCCACATCATTCAGTGTCCTGCTTGCTTTTTGAGCCAAAGGGAAGCTGCTTTAATATTTCCAGCCTGACCAGGAATAAGAAGTATCAGACATCTTGCAAAGAGCTTGTGATATTTCCAGCTTGTTTTCAAACCAGTCTGGTTCAGAGAAGTTGCCCTGGGCGTTTTGAACAAACAGCAAAGCAAACTTGGTGGCTTTCCTTTGCCGAGCTGCAGTTTGGCAGGTCTCCGGGAAGGACTGAGCAAGAGTCTGGATGGGATCAGAAAGGTTCAGGTGTCACAAGCAGAAACAAAGGTCACAAATCCAAAGCCAAGGTTGGGACAGGAGTGCATCTTTGAAGCCGCAGCATAACATCAGCTGATTTCATGATGATGAGCACAAAGGTCGGCAGCCCTCTGGTCCCCAGAAAATGTTTGTGCTGCCTTTCGGAGGATGATACAGCTCCTGCCCTTTCCCGTTGACAGTCATACCTGGGGCTAAAGTACGGCGGTAGACACAGGCGGCAGAGGTACAATCTCCACTGGCTGAACCTCCTTACAGGAAACAAGTGTTTTTCCTTCAAATGTTCAGGCCATTTTTTTTCCTTCCTTTTTTACAGGAATGGTGTTAAAGTGCAGTTGTCCTCTGCAAAGTGCTTTTGTATAAATAGGTCTTGCCCAATCTGATCCCTATGTGCACTCAGAGTCAGATCTGCTGACTTCAGTAGCGAAAACACAGTCAAACAGCTTTCTTACTCCTCTGATCTTTCCACAAATAACCAAGTGAAGTTTGGGCTCTCTTTTTTCCCCCGGGCATCGTCAACAGACTCAGGCATGACATGAACTTGACAGATGTCATCCAGCAGGAGAACTGGCCAGTCCCTGCCTCCCTCAAGACAACTTGCTCAATCTCTTTGGGCATGGGAACGAGTCGGACTCTGTCTGGATCCCGGCTCCGTCGCTGAGCCCAGCGAACGCTGTAACGATGCTTGGCAAACTGATGGCGAGCACCCTTCAAATTGTCAGCTGCTCAGACCGGGGAGCCAGTTATTCAAAACTGGGGAGCGGGAAGAGAAGAGGAAAGGGGATGTTTGTACTGCCAGCCTCAAGCTGTAACGCAGGTGCCCAATTTAGGAGCATGGTCTCCTAGACTTCTCCCCGGGCTCAACGGAGGAGCGTGTACGTACAGTGTGGGACCCAGGGGTGCTGCCCGTGCGGATGGGCATGTTTGTGTTTGTCACCTCCATGTCAGGATGAGCCGGAGGCATGCTCCGCTCCCCTCCCCCTCCGCTTGTATCCTGTTTTCCCCGCGAAGGAAATCTGGGCAAGCGGGGCGGAAGAGCACCGGGGGGTCCCGGCAGCCGCGGCGGGGCTC
>NW_009217589.1:0-43141 GCF_000690835.1 Fulmarus glacialis
CCCCGCACAGCAGCGGGGCAGGCAGCGCCCTTCCCCGTCCGACCGCGGCGCAACACCCGGCAGGTGGAATCAGGCATGCGAAAAGACCAAAATAAAAAAAAAACCACCCTAAAAAAAAGAAAAAAAACCCTAAAATCAGTGATATTTTAAAGTACTATCATAAAAGGTGAGGAGAGATATTTCAAAAGCCAGGCAGAAGTACTTGAATGAAAAACATTTTAATTTCAAGATTTTGGAGGGAAGACGGCAAAAGTCGCAGAAGTTGATAACAGGCTATTAAACTCAGCCTTACATGAGGAATCTAAACCAAATCATCAGAGAACAAAAGTTGCTCCTGTCTGCTGGCTGTCATGTCACATCTGCCCCGAATTTAGGTTTCATGACAGCACAGGTTTATAAAAGCCATGAACAATTAAAAAAACTAAAATCAGTTCTACACAAAAGTATCTTTGGTAAATTCACATCTGCAGAAACCTGTCACAAGTCTGAACAACCGATACACTGATACTATCAGGAATATTGTATCCAATTCATCTGAATTTTACCGAAGTACTCTTATTTGGCACCAGAACTATTCTGCCAGTTTTGATCCTAAGAGAGTCTTAATGGATCTTAAAGAGGAGCCGTAGGCAGGTTTTGTAATAGAACAGGAACCTAACCTTTAATCACAGGGAAGTTTCCATATATGTTAAACAGTAGCAAAATTTTTTGTTAAGAAAAAATGTGTCTTTCCTTACAGTGTTCATAGCGAAACAACACTGCTGTCTTGTAGTACTGAACAAGAACCAACGTGTGATTGTGTAGAAATTGTTGAAATCGAAAGTGAAACTAGCCAATATTAATTGGCTTATCTGAGAAAAATGATAAAAGGAAATTCTCATGAAATTAGTGGTTTGAATTATTTTTAGGCTCTAATATCTTTGGGTGACACTGGACATAGCAACCAGGGAAAGAAAAAAGAATATGGAACTCGGGAGAACTGAGCTCTTTCTGTGTTCTTGGGTTCGATTTCCAGCTCTACCACAAACCTCCAGTTAAACCTTCATTCAAGTTGTTTATTATCTTTGTCACTCATTTCTCCATTTTGGAATCAAAGTACTTCCTTTACTATATTTTGTATATTCGAACTGTAAGATCTGCTATAGTGTATGACTATAGCTGAGAGTATAAGAAGCCTTCACAACGATCCCCAGGATGTGGCCTAACATGCTGCTTGAGTCTCTAGATGCTATCATATAAGTGATGCTAATGCTAATTCTGTCCTTTGCTTTTTAATTTCATCTTAACTTTATCTTGGTGGAGTGCCCCATCTTAAAGAGCATTGACCTCCACAGACATGCTAAGCATCTTCCACAAGAGTTTGGGGCACTCATCACTCCCCAGGAGAAACACAGTACCTTGTACAAATGGACACAGTCTCTACAAGGTAAATTGAGATGGTTGAAAGAGATAATAGCTTATCTGTAAGGATTCCGTTCATTCATCCACAAGCACACTCACATAGGTATATCCTATATGTCAGATAAAAACAGATTAGGCATTGTTTAAGTGGCATCTAAAAATCTGTTATCAGTACTTGTCTCAAACAATTCTACCATGGTTCATCATAGCAAATGAAAAATACTTTTGTTTACTTTTACCTCTTCAACAGCTGGTAAAAAAAAAAGCCATTTCTGTAGCTCAGCTGAACACCAGACTGCCCAGAGATAAGTAACAGGCACTAGCACAGGACACCAGCTCATTCTCACCAGACTAGCAGCACACACAGACTCTACTCCACACCCTCCAAGTAGGTGGGAAGCCTGCCCACTGTGAGACCTCACTGTTGGCTTTCAGTCCAAAACCAAAGGACAGCAGTGAGTTGAGACAAAAGCTTTCCAGTCATATTCTTCATACTTACATAGCACATGAAATGAAAGCTCTGTGTGTATGTACGTACATATCTATATTTGGCCATCTTGTAAAACTGAAGTAGGACACTACCAATTTAAATTCCACCAGAGTTTTTGGCCACGTGCACCCTATCTGTTCTCATCTGCATAGCTGCAAAGCTTGGGTAATACCTGACTGTCAGCAGGGTTTACTGTAGGTAAAACCACTTCCACAATATTGATACCTGACCCAACACAGAATCATGATACCACCCAGTACCACAAAACCACTAAGTATATAGGACAAGGAGCAATTAAGATTTCAAGAGGCCTTGGCTGTAATCAGGGATCTCTCTTCCATTTCTAACCCTCATCTTTCCAGCTGCTCTGATATTACTGAGGGCCAGAACCTTACTGCTTGCCTTCATGGCACCTGCAGTTCAAGGTGGTGGTAGGAGACTTGGAAATTCTCCTTCTTCTCCCATTCCTGTGGAAGAACAGGCTACCCAGCCCAGCCCAACCCTCTCCCTCACCCATTCCCAGATTCACAGACCTCCCATGCACTGGAGCTCTGCTCTGCTCTTGCTCTTGCTCTTTTACTGGGCAAGAGAACAGCCAGCTGAAGAGTGAATGTGGAAGCACGAGCTGCTTCCAGCCCTCCCACTGCTCCATGCTGAAGCGCTGTGCAAATACCACCGCAGAGAATCAGGTTTGCCCATACTTGCTTGAACAGAAGTCTAGTTTCATGAATAATAGAGTATCAACATCTAATAACTTCAGCACTCTGTACCTAGAAAATCACAGTATTAGCAACATGTCAATATATTGCCCACAACTGGGGATTTGTTTCAAATCTATACCACTGTTCATAGGAGTCTTGACTGCTACTATGACGACTCATGTAACAGCTCATATCCGTTACAACAATGAAAACTTGGCTGCACTTGAGCCATAATGCTTGGTTCTGATGATATGAATGTACCACTGAAGATGAAGACCAGCCCATGTGAAAGTAAATGTCAGGAATACTTGGTGTAATTCCTAAAGGTCTGGTAATAATATTGACTGTATTGTCACTGAAGCAGTTATCATAAATAAGTTTTGCAGTACGTACTTTATTACTACCGCATATCTATTGGATAGGCTTCTGGATGGGATGGAAGATGCTTAGAAATAGTATTAACGTGAACATTGCTAGACCCTTGATCAAACAACTTTACTAGGGCAATCCATGCACGTAACTGAGTACAGTGGCAGAGGAAAATAGACATCTAAAGGCTGCATCAGCAACACCTATTCCAGTATTCTGATCTTTACAACTTTGGCTGTAACTATTTTTAAAACCAAACACTTCCACTTGAAACCAAATAAAAGCAACAGACCAGGACAATAAAAGCACCATGTTCTATTAAGAAGCAAGCTGCAGCTGACCCCAAGAAAAACACTATAGTGCACTTGCATTTTACAAAAAAATGTAAAACAGGAGACTGTTGGAGCACGATTATTTTCTTCATTAGGTTTTGGTATTACCAAATATGAAACTCACACTCACTGAGCTGGGCCAAGCACTACCTAAACCTGCAAGGTACCAACACTGCAAAAGTAGGTTGTACTATAAACACTATATTATTACTAAATGATTTATTATACCATTGAACTGCTAGCAAGACAATAGTTTGACTCTACTTCCTGACCAGCTTTGAATTGGTTTACTGACCGAAACAAAAATCCTAGGTCTATGCATCTCTCAAGTTATGTGGAAGTCTTGAACTTCTGGATACAACTTATTGCTATAATGAGCCACTCCAAAAGCCCAGATGCAGTCCAAGCAAGTATTCACACGCCCTGATGCTGATCCCATTGACTGCTGGATTGACAGCTTTTGGAGCCAAGACCCCCTTCTGTGTTTGTTACAGTGGCAGTCTTACTAGAAGTACTTCTAAAGAGCTAACAAATGTAAAACATAATAAAACTAAGGTTTAGCCTTAATTTGATGTTGTAGAATTGCATTGCTTGCGTATGTTATATAATATATAACCAATTAAACAGCCTCCTATATAAAAATCAGCTACTCGCACATTAACCCAGCACAAGCACTCTCTAGCTGCTGAGAACAGCTCAAAGCCATGACTAGGGTGTCCAAGACCTAGGTGGAGTGAAACTATGGAACATTTAGATTAGATTTCTTCCAAATTTATTTTAGATGTCCTACAGTTGTCACCTCTGTGCTTCTTAAGAGATCTTAAATTGCCGCATCTTTGCCCCACACAGTCGTCTAATGTTTAACTGAGGAATAAAGAGGTCAGCATAAAGTAGCTTCCTAGGTTCAGCATTAGACTCTACCAGTGTCCCACTCCAAAACATACAGTATTTCTGCTGTCCATGTTGAAAATAAATTACACTACCTTTTTCTCAAATTGTCAAAAGCTACCTTTAAATGGAGATCCAATGTTTTCCATAGATTTTATACTTTTAAATCAAAGAAGGGAAAAATCCCGTTTTTGGCTAGTGAGTCTATCCTGTATATGCACAGATGGAGTGAAATTATTTTGTGGTGTAAGTGATAAGGAAAGTTAATCACTAGATAGAAATTGGTTGGAAAATAGATTTAAATGGCAGAGCAATATAACTTGCCTTATTTGGCTGCCACCGGCAATGCAACAAAAGTAGCACTCCTGAGATGCAGAAAAGATGTTTATAGTAGGGAAAACAACACAGAGACAGACATGCTGAGGTCTCTTTATCTGATAACTTTGTGGTAATTGCCTTTCATGCCCTGTGGCATGTAGGATGCACTAATTTGGCATTCAGTGAGTACAGCAAAGAAACATAATGCAAACAAAGAAGAGTCAAACTCTACAGTACTGCTTTACCTTACCAAATTACCAAGGCACAGCAGTGTTTGCATCATCACAAAGTCTGAGGTAGACATTTCTATGGGTCAACATCATCCTCTTCCTAGAGTCCAGTCTCATTTCCATCAGTGTAACCTGACTGATTTCACCAGTTCTTTCTGATCGGCTCTGCTGTGAGGTCTGGTTCTATTTGCTGGCTGAGATTTTGCCCTTGGTTTGAACCCCAACTCAGTAGTTACAGGCATTTCTTCCTCTCGTCCAACTGTCTGCTGACATCTCCTATATTGAAGGTAGGGAACCTTCAAAAACTGTTTCTACCAAAATCAACATGAATTTTGCCTCTGATTTTACTGGGTTTAGAACTTGTCTCTATCATCCCTTCCTCTCTCTTCACCAACTACTGCATAGAAACAAAGTCATCAGTATTGCTGAGCATAGCTCAGTTCCCAGACACCTTCTTCTGTTAAACAGGCTTTTTAAATATTCTTAATTTACATTTTGGGGTTTTCTCCTGTACTTTTTATACTGGCAGTGTCTCGCCTCTTAAAAACCACATGCAGCTGTGAGTACATGTGTTCCCTCTTTCTCATAATAGCTGACCCCAAAGACAGCAAGCCTTTATTACTAACTGCAGGGAAGAATGCACAACACTACGCTCTACCTGACACAGTTTTAGCTCCTCCACGTCTGCTTTACAGTCACTCATTCAGCATCCAGACTCATCACTTCACATAGTTTAATTGTGGGGGAAGAGTACCAAGGACAACAAGAACGAAAGAAGAATGGACTAAGGTACACATACAGGCATACACACATATACCAATGTGGCATATGCTCACTAATTTTTATTATTTGCTGTTTATAATCTGGTCACACCCTTGGTCCCCAGCCCCATTATGAAAAATCTTATCAGTGTACTGTTCCACGCACACAGCGGTCTTTTTCACAAAGATTAGGCAGCAGATGCCAGAGTGAGATTTTGTATTAATAACACACTGAGGCAATAATTAGTAATACATTGATCCTTTACATCCTTATGGATTTGCTAATAGAGGCCAGGATTCACCCCTACGGAAGGTAAATTCAGCTCCCATTGCAGTCAATACAAGTTGTACACGTTTCTGTAAGGGATGAGTTGAGTGCAGAGGATTTGGTGGTTATTGCTACAGCAAATCAAGTAAGATTTAACAGATGCAAAGAGAAATGGTTGGAGAGGGGCAAAGATAAAGCCCAAGGTCTAAATGCCAGGTTTGCATGTATGCCAGCTGCTCTGCAGCACAGGAGAGAGAGAGAGAGAGGCAAACAAATACTTACCAGGTTTAATTTCCAGCAGCTTCAGCCTAGAATCCTCAGGGGGATGCAAACGCCTCTTTTTGCGCCAGCAACGTGCTGGGTACGTGTACAGCTGACCTGGGGCCAGGCCTGAAGATTAAAGGCAAAAAATAAATATAGTCACATTTCAGTTTGTAAACCACAAGCACTGTCTCTAGCATCTTTGTTCTTGCCCTTCCAGCGTCTCCTTGTTGGAGGGTTCAATCCTGCAAATCGTGAGGCAGAACTACGCGCTCAAGGCATCCAGTGCTCCTGAGGCTCCTCAGCACCTCTTGGGATCAGGCCTACAGAGAATCTAGGTCTCACTTATACACTTCACTGAGCTCACTGAAACCAGAGCTGTACATAAATAATTTGTGATTTCTTCGGGGTAAACAGAATTTCAGACTCTCCTGGGTCACAGGGGTGATGCCTCCTCCACAGGCAGAGAAAGCGCCTTGGGAGAGAAGAGTTGAAGTTCCGACACGCAAATCATAAGACCCTGATGCACAGAGCAGCTCAGGAAACTTGTGTCTTCCGAGTGGGAGCAAACCAAGATCCATGAGGTCTGGCTATTTGGATTCTGTATTTTTGCTTAGATTCTGGACTGTTGTTTGAAGACAGATTCTTCATTCTTGTTATTACCTCCTCATGCCACCATCCTGAATGAGGGAGGAGATACAGCAGTAATGTTTATATTACTGCATGCTCCATTGAATTACATTTGGCATTGCTGGCTTCTGAGCTGCCCTGGCTCTCCTGACAGACACCCCTTAGCCAACATTCAAGCTATGCTTTGCTCTCTTGTATTCAGAACACAGCGGGGCTTTATGAATGCATCACTACTAGGGGCACAGAAGCACACTGCCAAGTGCTTCAAAGTATCCTCAACTGCCCCAGATACTCATGACACACAGAAATACGCAGCAAGATACAGAAAAGTTGGAAGAATATCATTCTCTCCCCTGCTTCCCCTGCCCTCTCATTCTACCAGTTCTGCTTTGGCCCTTCTATCCTTCTGCTGTTGCTGTTAGTCTTGAAGCAGCTACAGAGCACGACTGCAATTCCAGACTTATTGTCCTTAGAAAACAGGTGAGACCACATAAGAGAGAGGAAAGGAGTGGTGTTACCATATCTGAAACTGTACCAACGGTGAAGAGCTGGACGACATCAAAGCAATGCCAGTAAAGCAGAACAGCTCAAGGGCAGTAGGATGGCCCAAGATTCTCAGCCATCCCTTCTGAAGCAGCCAGGAAAGTGTTTCAGCTTGGGAGCAAAACTGACCCATTGAACCAAATGAGGATATGAAAAAAAAAAAAATCCTGCTACCTGGGGCGGAGGGGGCGGGGGGAGGTGGTGGGAGACACAACAAAATTATTCACCTCAAGAGAATGGGCTAATCAAATTCTGCAAGTGAAGCCTAAGCTCCTGGTTTGAAATATTTCAACTGTTGGGAATGCCAGTTCAGACCCCAGCACTTTCCACCTACTTCCAAGGCCTTGGTGCATAAACAGAGCATCTACAGCACACTGCCTGGGTATGGCCGAGTGATGGAGTATTTGCAGAGATCCTGGCTGTTCCAGGGCACAGAGTGCTACTGAACTGGGGCTTTTCACATCCTTCTTTCATTGCTGCACAGTTTGCTGGGCATTATGCCCACTCAAGAAGGACGCATTTCAGAGCGGGGCACTTGGGACTGGTTTGGGAATAGAAATGTGAATAACTAGCACTTCCACAGTGTTTGGACACACTTCTTCATGGCACTTTGCAAACATTAACCACTGCAAACAATTGCTATTATGATGAGGTGGATTGTGCCTGGCTCTGATGTGAGTCATTAAAGAGGTTGAGGCAAGAAGCTTCACCCTTTCACAGCAGGACCTGTGCAAGAACTCACTCACAACATTGAAATGGCGGTTGCTAGACCAAAGCAATAGGAGAGAGAATCAGCCCTCCACTGCATAGATCTCCACAGAGGAGTCATTTGAATGAAATAAGCACCACAGCTTTGAGCATTTGTCCCAGACAGAGGAGCAAGGATCTACTGCAGTTTTGGGGGAGTATCTCTTAATGTGCGCTCAATTATTGAGCGGTCTTACATGAATTAGCACTTCTGGATTCAGCCAGGACAGTGAAAGTCAAGCAGAAATGCTGAAAGCCCAACAAGAAACAAAGCAGGTACCCTTGAAAAGACAGAGGTGGGAAAGCCTCTTCCCTAGAGGATCTACAGCCCACTCTAGGTGGCAGATAGACCAATAAAAGATGGATGATCCAACATCCTTGAGGCAAGCTCTCTGTTCCTATTCACAATACTTGCTCATTAATACACAGCCATCCAATGAACTTAAAATATATACTGCACCTTCACTTGATCCCATCAAACCCATCAAATGCTACCTTCAGTTCTCCACCCTGACACCCATCTGTCACGGTGCTGGCTCACGTGAAGTGTGGATCTTTGATTGTTTACACAAAGGAGGGGCAACAAGGAAAGGGTCAGTTCTGGATGCTTCGAATCTAGCCCCTCCACAGTTGATCTTGCAGTGCATATGGAAATAATGCATACACAGGTCTTGCTGTGTTCAGTCGTGGCTCAGTTGTCTCTCCCTCTGGTGCCTTATAGGGCAACCAGAGAAGGTTCCAACCATTTGCTTATAGAGGAAATAGCAGAACCTGCAGTGAGTTATGTTGTTTATCTCATTAGTGTAGGAGAGTCATAACTCAAAGCTCGTGTGAAAGGCCGGGGGAGGAGGGGAAAAGAAGGACGGAGTTATGTGCAGTATTGTGTGAAATTAACCCTGAACTGTTTATCATGAGATGCAGTTTTCTGACTCCTTTAACAAAGAGGACAGCAAGAAACCAGGTTAATATGCTGAGATCCTGACTCTCCTCTCTGTTTTTCAAGCCCTCTGTAAGTGAAAAGAGGTCCTGGAGCTTTGCCATTTGTCTTTATACAGTTTTTCAGGTTAGGGATAGTAAATGGCAGTGAATATAGCACACAAGACAGACACCAGGGTGGTTGGCAGAAAATTTTCAGAGCCCTTCAGTATGGGCATAAGTGTATTGTGTACAGCCTGAAAACAGGCATGCCAAAACTGTAGAGGGATGCTTTGACCCACCATAATACTATAAGAAATAGATGATGCAAAGAGACCCAAGGGAGCACTAAATGGGCTAATAAAAATCAAGAAAGAGGAGAGCAAATATGGGGGAGGAGGGCTGCTTCATTTTGCACTGATTATTCTAATTCAGAAAAACAAAGGCATCAGATTTGGTGGCTGATGCAGATGCAGGGGGCTTCTTTCACTTAAGACTCTCTGTGAAGAATGTTCCACCATTAGTCCCCCCTGCAGCCCTGCAGGAGAAATGCCACTGATCCTCTTTTGCAGGGTAAGCTGCCAAACAGTTCACTATCAGAAGCAAGGAAAGAAAGATTTGCACAGTGAATTTGCTCAAGGTAGTCCAGAGAGCTTGTGGTTGAGAAAGGCAAAGCGTTAAGACTTCTTGGTTCCTGGTGTGATGCCGTAACATGATTTCTTCTGTAAGTGCGGAGACACCAATGAGATCCATACAAGACTACCTATGTCTATCTTCGCAGCAGATGCTCTTGCCAAAACATTACTTGTGGATACAGTGGATGTATACCCACTTATGACTGCGTTCAAAAGGATAAAAATAGCAGCACCTTATTCATAACCAGATGCCTCAAGAACAGAAATTCCTTGGGTAAACGGATTAGCAAAAAAAAAAAAAAAAGGAAAGCTAGTTTTGCCAAAGCATAATCTCTTAGGAATGGGGAATTTTCAGCTGAAACAAAAACCCAACTGTGGTCATGAAGCAACCTATAGAAGAAGGGTTAGCCCAGAACCTCAGACAACTCCCAGCTTGTAAACCACATTCAGCAGTCCCAGATTACCCCAGTAGTTTTGGCAGCTGAAACATTCTCAGGGTATTTTTAATGCTGGTAAAACACCTGTTGTCTTCTGCACCAGAAGTGGCTGCTTTACTACAGAAAGAGTTTTCTGATAGTACTGCAAGACAATACTAAATCTATTTGGGATATTTTAGGAATAGGAGGAGTGCAAGGATCCTTCCATTAGTATACCCTAGGAAAGGGAGAGGGAAAGTTTCAGATAAGCACTCTTCAGAGGCAGCAATTGCTTTCTTAGTCTGCCCCTAGGAGGGGAGGGAAATATCCTATGTGTTCCTCCCACTCCACCTACTGCAAACTGGCCAGTGGAGAAGGTAAGAGCAGGCTGCACCTTCCCATAATTCAAGATCTGGAGTTTTGGGGTTTTTTTCAGTATGGTTTACAGGAACTGGCATGTGTATATGCACACGTGTGCAATGTCATGCTTCCAGTGCCCGTGCACCCTAGCCCCATCCCTGCCTGGATTCTCTGGTCTGCACTGAAAAAAAAACCAAAAAAAATACAAACCCAGTTTGGTGCTGTCAAAAAAATCTGTTCCCCGAGCTAATGGTGGGTCAGATACTAAGCCATACTCTAGCAAAATTCCCCCTGGGGTTCAGGAGGACTTCTGTCTGAGTAACACCTCCAGTCTTTGAACTGGTGACTGTCCTTTGCCTTTCAAACAAGGATTTCGGATGGATTTACTCTAACAAAGGAAAGATGACTAAAGTCTACAAAAATAACAGTGCTCTTTCCCCTTGAGCTTCACTGAGCTTTGGAACAGGCATTAGCCAAAGCTCTTTAAGGACATATATCAACTTCTTTCTGCACCTGAGGAAACTGTGGCTCCAGAACTGGTATCCAAGTAATGTCCAAAGCAGAACCAGGAGTTAGAGGTATATTTCTAACCATCAGGACAATGTTCATTCCAATAATTGGACTCTCCTATATTTTACCTCGGCTTTATATCCTTCCCAACATAATTCCTTATTTTCAGCATTCATCTGAGAAACTCCCACCTCCACCTCTCCACCCTGAAGATAATTCCAGTCCTGCTTAGAGCAGAGCATTGTGTCTTCTGCTACAGGCTGGGATCAATAGCATTAAAAGAGCTACAACGATGCAGCCTTAGAAACTACCATGTCAGGCACTTCTTTGGGTAGAGAGAGAATAATTAAGATGAGCTCTCTGCAGTTACCAAAGGAAATCCCCTGCAGGCACAGAGGTTTAGGCAGCTTCTCTTCTGTGTGGCCTGTAGCAGGTTTGAGCTCCTATTAATTAAACCCCATGAGGGCTCAGTGGCCAGCCCTCCCTACATGCACATGCATACACAGACAAAACGCTACCAACCTGGTCCCCTGTGCCTCTTCTCCATCCAGATGTAGCAGTTGTTCTGAGCTACCCCAGTTTGCGAATCCAGGAAGGGAAGGCGGACGCTTCGCTCAGCACACAGCCGAGAGTTGTAGCTGCGACAGTGCTCAATTGCTTCTTTGTAGAACTGGTCCCCGAGTCTGCCAAAAGAGACAGGGCAGAAAGTAAGAAAGATTGTGCTGCCCCCTCAAACAAGACTAGGAAAAAGGGGACATAAGGTTGGTTTAAAAATGGACAAGCTGAAAAACTTCCCTGAACACATGCAAAGCTTGCTGACACGAGACACCGCTGAAGCAGATCATGCAGAAAGTGCCACCAAAAGATCAGACTCTCAGGAACTGGACACAGATCTTTTCAGTAGTGGCATAGCTACTGAATGAGCAAATGATGCAACCACACTGGCCCATGACCCTGGATCAGGCAACATATACACCACGGTGAACTCATTCTCTTGTTTCTCTTCCCCCGTAGTTTGTCCAGCCAATTCAGCAAGATAGTCATTTCAATCCTATGTTACAGCAACTCCTGCAGTGTATTTTGAGCAACCAGAAACCCAGCCAAGTTTAGAAGAATTTCACTCTAGCATTTCTGGTGTCAGAGAGCCCATAAGAGCAAAGGACATAGTCCTCATATTGTGTGCTTCTGAGGCATGAAAACACACCCCTTAACAACTAGGGCCATGTCAGCAATTGTCAGACCAGACATTTTGTCATAACCCTTCCAGAGTTTTCCACAGTCAAGCCTGAGGCACCAACAGCAGCACGCTACAACAGCGACCGGTAAGATCCAGCATGGCAAATGCTGCTTTCCTCTGGAGCCCAGTGGGAGGAACAGTTCTAAAGACAATGTCACTTATTTCATAAATAACTATTTGTTCAAAAATTCTGTAGAATCTTCATCTTCCCTTGAGAAAGGTTTAAAAACTCTGCCGGCTGGAGATTACCAAAATCCTCCCTCCAAATTTTTCTAAACAGGGAAAAGCATCAAAGTAAAGCTACCCTGAGGACACACAGCAGCTGTCATGCTGGAGCATTGCAAAGTAGGTGGGCCACACTGCTGACCCTCATTCTAGATCTGTTGTCAGGGTGAAATTCAGTCGTGACAGGAATAGCTAGAAAAGTTACCCATTAGGGGTAAGTTCATTAGAAAACAGGAGTAGAGTGATATATAGCATAACTTGCTCTCTGATATTCATTAGTGTGCAAAAAGAGTATAGCATGCATAGCAAGGCAGCCGAAGGGATGCATGCACAGAGATAAAAAAGATTGTTTTCCCTGCTTTGTCCCTCTTCCGTAGGCACAATTGGCATTTTGAAAGTATAGTCCTTTTGCATGCCTCTGAATGTCAAATCAGTGCAAATTGCCGTTTTACCACCTGTGTCTTTTTTCTGACTCATGTCTTTTAAGTCACTCCTTGGTTGCACCTTATGACTTCCATGGGAGCCATACTCTTTTCCCGTGGGCTGTACTGGCCCAATATCCTCTCGCTGACAGGGGCCAACACTTATCTTTTTCATACCTAAAACGTTGTGGGGCAATGAGTTCCACAGCTGAAGTATGATTCTTGTGAAAAAAGCATTTCCTCGTGCTTGTTTTAAGCTATATCTCAATTATTTGCAATTACAAGTCCGTAAGTCTCTCACAAAGTTTCCACCAGGTCATTTCTCTAATGAGCAGAGGGTATCCAGCACGCTGAGCCCCTGGATGTGGAACAAGCACCGTGGCTGGATGCTGGAGCCCACCAGCTTCCTGCTGCCCTCTGCCATTCTGACTTCAGCCGCCACATTTCAGAGCATCCCCAAGGGAGAGAAGGGGGCAGTCCTCCACAAGCAGGAATTGCACATAGGAGTCAGTACATCCTTTAGCTACAGAGACTTTCTAAGGGTTGTTCAGTGGTTTCGTGCTGCAGTGAACGTCTGTGTGAATGTGGTGCCTCACAGCCCTGTCCCCCCGCTGCCGGCCACCAGCTCCCGGGCAGCAGCCGGTGCGGGGATCTTTGCAGGGCAGCTGAAGGAGAGAGCTTTCTGGACTGTACAAGCGAGCGGAGGGCAGATCCACAGGCAGAGCATGTACAGCAGGATCCCTCCGGACACTGAATCCCCCACAATGACCTCAAACCCCTTTTTCCATAAAAAGGCAGGGGGGGAGGGAAGGGGAACAGAGGAGAAAGGAAAAGATAAGCTGCACTACTATACAAAGAATGTGACCAGGAAAAAATGAAAGCTTATTAAAAGCTGTAATTAAAGCTGTACACTTGTGTAATCAAAGTCAGTAACAAGGAGACTCCAGTTGATCAAAGATTAACAGCTCTTTCCACAAAACACGTGAGCTTCCACAGAGCTATGTCAGATTCCCCCTATATTAAGCCGGGGATGCTCATTCACTCCAAGGAGTTTACTGGAAGGAAGAGCACCGCTCTGTGACAACAAACTGCCACCACTGCATAGGTTTTCTTTATGCTAAAAAGTAATCCAGCCATTGGAATATGCACACCACAAAGCATCCGTATTAACAAAAACAATACTTCTCAGCAACCCAGATATAAGATCTGGCTGGAGATGACCTCAGTTTCCACCTTCTTCTAAGACTGAAAATAACTACAAATCTTAGAATGTTAAATATTTGGCTTTAAATGACACTGTCAAGTAGGGTGTAAGATTAAATTTCAGATTTTTCTAAGAGGAAGAAAAGGATTTTTGAGATCCTAATGGCAGAGAAGCTACCAAGTTAATGGATCGAATTCACTCTTGACACAATCTTGTAGTCTAGCTGTTTCATTACATTTATTTTAAAGATTTTAAACATGCATCTTTTGCCTTGAAGAAAAATAACAATTTAGGAGAAGCATTTAGTCACCTCCATACTTTAAGAAAGCTTGCCTTGGCTCCACTACAGCAAGCATGATCAAAAACCCCAGCCCCTAAGTATTCATCGGAAAGATATTCAGATACTGGGACCTTGAGGACTTGCCCTGACTTCAATTATAAATGGAATTTTTAAAAGTGACAAATAATCAAATATAGGAAAGTAAAGAAACAATATTTCTTTATGACAGTCATATCTCAGTGGAAAACAGCTTCCCTGCAATTACTTTTGGGTAGTTGGCTGTTTTGTTTTACCATTAGTCTTCACTGGAGTGACTCTGACTCGTTCCAAATTTCAGTTAGCTTTTTTTAAGGAACTTTAAACTTAGAGATTTTTTTTTCTTTGTTTTCAGTGCTACATACCTAAACACAGCATATTTTATCTTATGCAGGAAAACCAAAAAGTATTATTAGAATCGGGGCAAAAAAGAGAAAGTATGGTCTTATTGTGCTCATCACTGTGGAGTCATGGAGGTGGGACAAATCCCACCCCCCTCCCAGGAGGTTTACAATGGAGCTGGAGAACAGACAAGGGTGGGAATAAGACTGGAGAACACATGAGCTCAAATGAAACTCAAACAGATCAGCTGAGTTTGAGCAAGCGAGATACACAACGACAAAAAAATAAACGGACAATATTAATAGTGAAAAGTGTATCATATGTCAGAAAGATTAATTATCTGATGTTACATGCTTCATAGTTTTCCCAAGCTGTGTTGCTATGGAAGACTTACACTTCATCTCCTGAAAAAATATCTGTAAAAACTATGGGGAATTTCTGCATTATTTTTATGAAAAGTATGTATGACTCAGTGCTGTGCTGTGACTGACTGCAAGGGTCGATTCTTCCCTTTGGACACGGGAGTGAAAGGTCACATAGACTTGTCTAGATTGATATTAATGACACAAAATCATCAGCATATACGTAGATTTCAAGGATGCTGGGGGAAAAAAATCAAGGAGCAGACACGAACAACTGCTGGCCAAGGAAGGCAAATCATATTGAAAGCAGCACAACTGGAAATACAGAATTAAGTTGTTAGCACACTGAGAAAAGCACACAGCCCCTCAGTGCAGGGCCACAGGTGAAATCCCAGATGCTTGGGACGGGCGGGCCAGTGATGCTGCTGGCATACACACACGCTTTGCATTTACATTCCAGCCTGAGGACACTAAAATAACCCGGTTCTGGCTGACTAATAAAAGCTCCCTGGCTTGGAAAAGAACAACCTATGCTATTACAATCTTCTGCAAGGCTGCATAGGAGGGGTGTATGTCTAGTAGGAGTTAGGGGCTCTTTTTTGGTGAAAAAGGGCGGGACTGAAACTAAACAGCAGGCTCGGAGCAGCGGAAGCGCAGCGTGATTGGGGACGTGAGCACTCTGAAAGCACCACCAAGCCCGTGGGTGCTGGGACAGTGATGTGAGGCTGGTGCAATTCTATGCAGCCTTGCAGGTAGTCACCGGCATGAGAACATATGCCAAGATGGAGGATCAGACCCTGTGACTTTCATGAGGTCACTCTCCTTTTAAGCATTAAGAAACTGAGGTTTTCTATCATGGAATCAGGTCAGCTAATAACAAAGTCAGCGAAGAACAACCCTTCCCTTCTGTCAACCTTTGCCTGCCTGCTCTAACTAGACCATAAGGTTTCTGAGCAGACTCCAACTTACTACTTTTCTGTACAGTACCTAGTGCCATGACTCCTCTGTCCAGGCATGCCTAAAACGAAAAAAAAAACAAGAACTGGCCTGGCTTATAAGCCTGTAAGTTAGCAACAAGGACCAAGAGCCTGGCTTCACTCCAGCTGCTTCAGGACGTTCGTTTCTCTGCTGACAAGGGGTCCTGACGGGCCCTGAAAGCAGCAGAGCAGCTATCCACCACTACTTTCCAGCTAATCCCGAAAAGTCCCAGCTATTCAAGTGCGCTACACCTTTTACAAAAGCTACAAAATGGGCAGAATCTAGTGCACCCCTCCTGCAGCGCCTATCACATTTCAGGTTAGGATCCAGAGAAGGAGAGCACTCACTGAAGACATACAACCAGCCAGGCTCAACCATGATCACAGGTCCACATCACCTCTGGAAAACTTGTATAACAAAGAACCAGTCCTCCTTAAGTGCAGCTCTCAAATTTCCACAAGATCCTTTGAGTATGAATCCAGATTATCTCCAGCTCCTGAGGCCAGGCCCCTTTCTAGTCATTTCCCTCTAAAACCATGCTCACTACATGACTAGGCAAGTAAAAAGCTGATAGCACAGAAAGAAATGACTAATCACGTAACAGAAAGCAACAGACTTTTTCTTCTGAAGTTTGCAATGGTCCCCAGCCATGATCAAAAATATGGGACTTGCTCTGCTCAAGACCATGGAGTTTTCATTTACTATACTTTTAGCCCCTGGTCTTATATTTTAAATCATTTGATACTGTGAGGAACACTGAGGACAACTGAAAAAGACATTTTAAACCTGAAATTGTTCTTCAGCAGCACTGTCATCCAGTTTCAAACTGGGCAAGATCTGAGAAGTGGTGGAAAACAAGTGATATAACGCAGCTTCAGAAAATACTCTGCACTCTCCTTTTGGAGACATTCATGAATGAGTCTGGAAATGAAGCACCAGTGGGGTCTTAGGCCTTCTCACAAAGATGGACAGAGACTAAGAAATCATGCAGACACTACCTGAGCTATCAGCTGCCTGCGACACTGCAGACCAAGTGGTACAGCTTGACCAACCACATGTCTTGGCAAGTGCTGAGAACTGCACTGAGCTGGCTACACTCATTCCTTTCCAGCAGATCCCAGAAGGGCTCTGACAGTCGGCTGCTCCTTCTCTCCATAAGCCTTGACATGAAGAATGCCACAGGGCTCAATTCTTCCACCACTTCTATTTAATATCTATGCAAAATCTCCAGGGAATATGGTGAAGTATATGGGTAGCAATGCAGCCATTACGTTGATGACACGCAGCTTTATGTATCTTTTCCCCCTTCATGCAGACAGCACTCTCCCAAGTCTCTCAGTGTTGAAAGCAAAGGTAGCATGGCTGGCAGAGGCTGAAGTCAGAAGAGATAGTAGTGAGGCTGGCTGGAAGTGGGAAACATTACAAACTATGAGCTAACGTTGTTTATGATTCAAAGACAGACACTAATGTGGACAATCTAATAGACATAATCATTAAAAGGGCCTTCCTCTCTCTCTCCCTCTCTGTCCAGTCAGCATAATTCTCTTTTCAAGCAGTGCTCATGTGTGTTTTTCACATCTGGGCTGGCCTACTATGACTCTCTATCTTAGACTAGATAAGCAACGAAGACAGAGCTAGTTGCAAAACTGTGGTGCCTACCCTATCACAAAGCAAGCCAAATCGATCAGTAGTCCCCCGTCTGTCCTCATGCCTTTTCCTTATACACTCTGAGACACCACTGGTTTTCACAAAGGGCACAGTGGGCTAAGTTCAAGCTGCTTGAACAGCTGCTTCTCCTTTCTAGACCCAGAACAGCAGATGCAACTGGAAACTTGTGCTTAACAGAGCCCAGTATCACCAGACTCCTGCAGCGCCTTCGGACAGCAGGCCCCCAGCTCCAGAGCATCTTACCGGAAGAGATAAAGTATTCTGCTCTGCTCATCATCACATTACATTGCAAAATGCTAACACAACATTCATCAAAAGATCCAAGCAAAAGAAAATATGACATATTCAAGAGTATCAGACCACTATTAAGCATTAAACAACAAAGGACTGTCTGGGCCCCTCCTTTGGCTATACTCTCTGGAACTTCGAGTCTGTAGGCAGCTCCTAAATGCTACAATCATGCACCCTTTGCAACTGCAGAGAGGTAGGATACCGAGACTCAACAGAAATACAGAATGGCTTTCCTGACATTAGGTGAAGCGTAACAGATTGCTCAAAATCCTACCACAAACTCCAAGGGCAAGCCAGAAAGTGCAGGAATGTGCAGATTCAATTTTCTCATAATGGTCAGTTGCATCTGTCCCTGCATGACATCTTCTAATGATGTAAGGGGTGTGAACGTGAGCAAAGGCAAAACAGGATTTCCAGATGGGCTACAGAATGACTCAAACTTTCTGGGCTTTCAGTTTTTTAACATAAAATTGGCAGCTTTGTAAGGACCCACAAACACATATCTATCCTAGACTTTTCAAGAGCCAGAGTCATTAAGACATCTATTTCATTTCTATACATATTGAATAATTTCACCTGATGACAAAAAGAGGCCTGTATAACTTTCCCCAGCATGGAAGTCAGAAAGAAAAAATGGCTAGCAGAACTGTTTCAGTAGTAGAGAGAGTACACAAATCAGACCAAAAAGCAGTATACAGTTGCAAGCAGAGACAGTGTTGCTGGAACAGAATGATCGAAGGGTAAATGAAAGGAAAGGCTTGCAAGGAGAGTTAATGCCTTTCATTGGAAGCACTCATACAGCTGGGTCAAAACAGACAAGCTTTCAAGCATTTATTCAGAAGAACTCTGCCAGGTGCATAGACTGTATGTGGTACAAGAGATTAGGAGCCATCAGAGAGCTGATGACAAGTTCCTGAGTCAGCACTGGCACAGCCCAGATGTTACAGCAGTCAAGGAGATGCCCTGAGATACGAGACCAAGTTGAATCCTAGATCAGTGAAAAAGCAATGTGAGATTTTCCAGCACGCTCCTCCAAGCGCCCAGCACTAGCCGATCCCCCACATGTAGAAGGGCAAAGGAATCCCCTTTTGCCAGGTATTTATCAGCAGACTTCCCCTGGTGGGTTGGAAATCCCTACTGGCTATTTGTGGCCAGAATCGACAGGCTTCTCCCTGCTTGAATCATGGTGTGATGCTGAATCATAACAGAGAACTCGGCCTCATAGAGTGAGCTAAATTCACTACTCTGGAAACAGTCTTAGACTGTAATTTAATCCAGTGTGAAACTACAGGTATCATCTCATGCAAAAAATCTTTCTCTGAAGAGAAATGACAAAAGGTAGGCATAGCTTACAATTTGGGGAAAATTGATCTTATTAGCCCCATCCTCACAAGTACTGTGGAAATATGAGAGCTCTGCCAGCATTTCCATTTAAAGAAAAGAAACAGCAGCACAAGTTAATACTGCCAAGAAGAGTGTGGTACATCAGGGTATTTCGCTGACAGCAGCCTGCAGGCGAAATGTGACTTTCAGGGTCAAGAGCTGCTGCCATCTTTTTGCAGGAAGAAGGACCAGAGCTGGAGGTGTTCCTCTTCCTGCAGCTGCGCATGGCCCCCCACAAGGGGCACAAGCCCCTTCCCAGCTCTCAAAGCCAAAAAGGTGGAATCACTATGCCCACCTTACTCAGCAGTTAACATACAGAGTTGTTGGCTAGATACAACAGGTATCTGTGTATGGTACCAGATGATGTGTGCTTAGATGAGGTATTTCAGAAGATTAATTTCTCTGTCCCATTCAAATATACTGGACTGTGAAAAATTATACTATGGTGCTTCTGGTAATTTGTCTACTTCTCCTCTTACTTTTCCTCCATTTCCATGGAGAAGTAAGAGCAGCAGTTTCCATGCCACACACTATCTAAGGTGTGTTTCCATAGACAGACATTGCATACAATCTCTATTAGACTCAGCACAGTGACCAATTAGGTTAATCTCAGAGGCAGACTCCTTGGGAATACCTCAGAGCATCTATTCTTTCTCAGGCCAGGGTTTCTGTTTTAAAGAGATGCAGCATCATCCAATTAAATGAACAACAGGTGCAAAAGGTAATAACCTAGACCTCTTTTGTATCTGAAGACAGCAGTCAGAATTCAGCTTGGTCCTAACCTCCCCCAAAAGGTCAAAAATTCTCTCCAATTACTAAAGGAATGAACTAATGAAAACTTCAGCAATATGTTAGATTGGACATGACAACATCCAAGAGATTTTTTTATATCTATTTTTAAAGAAGCATCTTAAGCTGCTGGGGCTTGGGGTCACCAGAAGTCTGTTTGGCTTAGGGCAATCATAGCCTTAGGGGCCAGATGTAGTCAAAGACAAAGTCTATCCATTCAACTCCCTCGGTCCTGATTTCCCCACAATGGACCTATCTTTCGCATTCTTACATCCAGGAGAAAGGTAGATCAGTAAAAAACGTAATCTATCACCCGAGCTGGCACCAGGAAGCCAGCAAACCAGAGTTCTACAAATGACTCTGCTGTGACTTCCTTTGTAGTTTTAACAGTTCCCCCGCAGAACACGGGTAACATCCTACACGTACCTCACTAATAAATCGTGTGCATTACTTTAGGCACTGTCTATACTAAAAGATGCTCAGATCATAAACAGACATCCTCTCCTAGGTTTAGCTGTGCTGGCTAAAAATATCACCCGTTCCCTCCTACCCTGCTGCTTTTCACTGCTTGTCTCCTACAGCTTACTGCTCCTGCACCTCCCGCCAGTAGCAACACTTGCGTGAGTGCTCCCTGATCTACTTCAGGCAAGGCCGTTTGATCTGTTTGAGCAAACCCAGCTGACATTGCCTGGTGGAGCTGAGGGCAAGCTCACAAAACCCCTTCTGCCACCAGAGGTAGTCTCCGGCAGTACAACCAGCTTGGGTTAGTCTTCAAGTAGCACACTCGTTTGTTTGCAGTGGGAAAAAGCCTGTCCACATCATCAGTGGCAACAGCTATGTCACCCAGGCAGCACAGCCCTTTCAGGAGACACAGCATGTACAAATGGAAGAAGTTTTTCCTTACCACCACAGTTACACCATCAGCCCAAATGACAGCTAAGCTGACAAGAGCATTTCTTTTCTGTGTCTCTATGTATCTCATCTTTCATGAAGGCAAGTATCTCCATCAGACCTCAACAGGCAGTGAGATCCCACGAAAGAGCATGAGGGTTTTGCATGTTTTTAGCCATGCCAGAGTCACAACTGTCCAAGCTCTACAGCACAGTACTGGTCTGAATGACCTCCGTTAGCCCTCTTGGAAGTGCCCAGGCTGGAATTTCCTTGTGCAGTTATTTAATAGACAAATATACAGCGCCATTCAATCCAGATGGCAGAATTTAGAAGAGATTGAAATAAACATGCAAGTAGAAGAGTAGTAGAAATGTTCCTAAATGGCAGGCAAACTTCCCCACCACACAGAACTGTAATTACATTAATATTTCAGGTACTTCCTGTCCTTTGACTAGAAAGAGTTAGTGAGGTCACATTTTTCTGCTGACTTGCCTCTTTTGAAGGAACCTTCTGTCTCCTGCTGCAAGGAAATCCCGCTACAGGAAACAATCCATTTTGCTCAGGTGAAAATGATCACACAAGTAGCAAAGCAGAGATTTATATAGATCTAAATAAAACCACATAATTATTAGAGTTTACTTTGCCTCTGAGATCAGCCTTGGGAAAAAAATCAGCTATAGCCAACACTTTAAAGATAAAATTACTAATCTTGAATGGGTAGCACTTTCAGTTCCTTAGTCACAATATGTATGACAAATAGAATACACATGTAAGAAAACACAAAAATCTGCTCTACGCAGTCAATAATTATTAACCACACAAAACACTTACAATGGGAAATCATATTTTCTGTTCTCTACAAAGTCATCTTAAGCCTAGATAATTAAGGTTATGTTTCTTTGAGTTATTATTTCTCTTGAATACACAGGAACAATCATTCTGTTACTTGTATAAATCTACTGACCTCAGCAGACGTACAGAAGGGATATACTTGACTCATGCTATACAGGGGAATTCCCAAGAGGACTGTGAATTAGATTTCCTTTTCTCACCTCCTTCCCCCAGTTCTACCCACAAATGGAAGTAGGGCAGATTACGGGCATTCCTCTGCTGAAGTATCATTATTACTCCTCAAAAAGGAACAGTAGAAGTTAGAAGTAAGAGGTGAAACAGATGCACTGTGTCCTCCAACATATCATCTCACAGTTCCCTCAGCATAAAGAATGCCCTGTATTGAGAGCACTCTTGAACTAACTCAAAGGTCTAGGCATAGGATCTTCTGCACCTCGAGCACATCCCATGGGAGCAGAGAAAACCATCATTGCGAATACACACATTGCTTTAACTCTGAGAAGTGTTGTTTCAAACACCTGTGCCCTTGTTTCTGTAGATACTTATGCAGCATATAAGAGGAACTGTTTGATAAAGTCAAGAAAAAGCACTTGCCACAACTAGCTTTCAGAAACTCAAATATCTGATGGTTGTTCCCCTATACACCAACTTTCCTTGCATGTGTTTTTTTTCCGGCTTGCCTCCTGTTCTCAGCACCAGCATAACTCAAGTATCAGATTGAGGTGGTTATTACCATAGAACAGTTAAAGTAAATAGAAAAGTCTTGTAATTCACTTAGCAATTAGCAAAGCTTGCAGAAGTGTGTTGCTGTGATTATCACTGCACAATAAAGATCCTCTCTTCTGCTCAAACAACTTACTCTTTTGGCAAGTTTCACTATTCTTAAAGACTCCAGTTGTTTAACGCATATCCCAATCATGCTAGGGCAGATCTCAGATCCCTCTGGCCCTGTGTGTTCACTGAGGTCTTCAAAGACTCATGATGAAACCCTGCCTGTGACCCAGCATCAGGTCCCAGTTCAGCACAGCACCTCATTGAGTGTGCAGGTCCCCTTCAATTCAAAGTAAGGCAGATACTTGAATGTCTTGCTGAACAGAGATGGCAGCTGAACAGAGAGCACATGCTTCAGTGCACTTTTAGAATGAGGTCTTAGAAGCAGGTACACGTGGGCAAGCCTGTTCAGGTGAGTTTATCATGTTTTCCTAGCTAGAACTAGCCAGAGCTAACACATTACTTCCATTTTCTTTCTGGGATGTAATACACTGCAGTAGTTAAAGCTGTAGGTCACAAAAGTGTAATCTAGGGATCATGAGACAGTCATTAATCAATCAACCAGTGGAAATAGGAGCTGGATAGATATCATTATCTCTACATTACAGATGAGACACAGAGAGTTTGCATAACAAAGCCATTGAGAAAGAGAAGACACTTTTCTTATTTCCCAGTTTTGCTCCATCTTTTCTTCTGAAATTCATTTTCTCATGCTTCAAGACTTCCCTCCTCAACTGCAATCCAGCAATTTTCTTCATTCAGAGGCAAAGCTGACTTTATGTCATCCCTGAAAGCTAGCTGAAGCTCTGCTATACAAAAATCAGTTAAAGAAACACAAGAGCAACCTTTCTTTTTTCCAGACATGCTGTAAAAGCTACCTGAACACTGCAGTGACAATGATAATGACAAGCAAAGACAACGACTAAACAAGAATTTGGACACGGAACTAAACTGCATACTGAGTCTCCACTTGTCTGCACCCCAATTAGTACAGAATGGAGACGAGCACCACAGTGATCTATAAACAGGACCAGGATAAGATTGACAAGTAACTGAAGGAAAAGAACTGAGGGAGTCAACTGTCAGAGCAAGGAGAGGTTACAGAAAAAACAAGAGAGAGAGGTTAGCCCATTGCCCTGGAGTAATGGCTAGCCTTTAACACACGGCCTCTGCTCCTGTCAGTATTTCTTCCTGGACAGGTTATCTCAGGAATTTATGCTTTCCAATAATTACCTTTCAGAGGGCTCTCACTTATCTTGCAAGAGGAATCCACCAGTAACCTGACCTGCATTGCTCATGCAATCGCCATCCACCCCCTCTAACCTTTCATCCCATCTCTCAAAGCAAAAGCAAGTGGTTCTTCCCAAACTTCCAGTGCTGCATCAGCAAGGGCTGGTGAAGTTGATAAAAATAAGAGTTTTAATGCTTAATGCTACACAAACACTGATGAGCTTGCAGGCAAAAGCAGTAAAATATTACCAGCAGGTTAAAATACCTCCTGTAGTAATGTTATATTATCCAGAACTGAAGGATGAATGCTGGTCTTGCACCACCATGAGAAGCATTTTTACCTGAGAGTAAGTTTTATTATTTTATTGCAGCAGACCTCAGAGACAGCCAGTATTGGTTTTAATAAATTTTGGGACTCGCAGGGCCCTCTATTTAAGCTCTCTTCCTGTTACTCTCCCAATCTACCTTTTTTCCACTACGTGAATTGCTTTTCTTCTTGAAATATCAGTGCCAAAGAGAAGCTTTTGCTTTTGGCATTCACTCCAGAGCCATTTCAGATGAACTTGTCCATCTCTGCTGAAGTATATGTTATCACACTCAGTGGGTTATTACACTCCCATTCATGCTCTGACCAAGGCCCTCCCAGGTTGGCTTTTTGTGTAAGGGACTCCATTACACCCTGTACAAGCTGATGGGGACTGATTTATTCCCAGTACCATGGCTGGGACAGGGAGAAGGATTCTTATTTTCTATTCCGAATGTAATGAGACATCTCTTCAGCCAGTCAGTAATCATAAGTAAATAGTTCATCATGAAGTTCTGACAAAGTATCAGGCCTTCCTGACACAAGGAGTAAGAAGTCATATAACATCCCACATGGGACCCTGTCATCAGTCCAGAAACATATGGTCAGGGCACACAGACCATCAAATCTCTGTTGCAGCGTGGATGTACCTCAAATTGGCTTGCAGCCACTTCTGACAGAGGAATCTCTCTCTCTCTTTCTCCTACACAGGCAACACAACTAACTTTGGCCTGGGAGAACACCCATGCCTCACTCTGGCTGCATTATTTTAAAGGAGTCACATATTGCTTTCAGACCCGTGAGAACTTTGGACCAACACACATGCTCTCCCTGACATTCCCATACTCCCATCTGAACAGGACTGTACCACAAGAAAGAGCTTGATGTGGGGAGAGCATAAGAGGGGAGGGCAAGAGAAAGCTGCTCTTCCCTCATTAAACTTCAATAGGTGCCTAGGCCCAGCAATGCTGCACTACAGTTTGGATTTATGTTCCCCAATTAACACAATTCACAGCATAAAGTTTTCTCTTTCTGTTTTGAAGGGGGAAGAAGAGGAGAAAAACCACATTCCAAGCATTTGGCACAACAAACTTCCCCAGCTATCCTCTGGGAACAAAAAGAGAGGGGAAAAAAAAGGCTTGTCACCACACAATTTAAAATAACCCATCTTTGCTGGCTCCACTCAGTCTCAGGGGTAGATCCAAGTCTTAGCCCCCACCCATTAGGGCTGAAGGCCCAAAGCACTCGACATTCATCAGGAGAAGCAAAACAGCTCCAAGGCAATGGAAGGGGGAAGGGAAGAGTCCCTACACTGGCAGGAATTGAGAAGGGAAGAAAATGGAAGGATCTGCAAAAACATCCAACATAAGGAGGGTATGGAAGTCTTCTGCTTCTGAGGACCATCACACACAGATGAATCATCTTGGTGTAGTTGCTACTGAGCACAAAGCAGGCAGGTAAAATGTCTCCTCTGCCCTCAGCTGGGGGTTCTCCATTGTGGCTAGCTTAGGAACTGCTACTATTTGACAGCAACATTGTTGGCTCTATCACATGCACAACAGAATGATTAACTCCTTTCTCTTCAAACATACACTCTCTCCTCTTCTCCCCAAAGAGGACCGCAAGCCATATGCACCGAGTACTAAAAAATCTCATCATCTTTGGTAAGAGTTATGAAGAAAAGCCCTTCAGAGATTCTTTCTTTGCTGTTTTTGTGTAACATACACTAAACAGTTACACACTGAATCTTTCTCAGCATAAAGAGAAAGACTAGGAGATAGCACCATGTCACTCAGTGAAACACAGGACATTTTCGCAGAAGTCAGAAAATAATCTAACGTATTGCATAGCTCAACAATGTTCAACTTGAGTTCCTTAAAACATCACATGTGGGTTCTGAAGGAATCTGTAGGCTTAATCAGCACCTCCCTTTGCTCAACAAACAAGAAGGCTTAGCCAATATTTCAAAGCACTTGAGATTGTTCTTTACTCTTTGATGTAGTCAAAGAGAGAGGCAGAAAGATGGAGAGATGGGAAGCAACTCTTTCCACCAGCAGTCAGGAAGAAAACACAATTGCAGAGTTCTACAAGCTAATCATGGTGTGATGATCTGACACTGCACTAAGGCATCTGCTCACAGCTTACCATCAATACGCAACAATGATGACAAAGCATCAAAGACAGCACAGCACAGCATCAGGCTACCACACCCTGGTGATTATGTCGCTTCCTCTCAGTCCATGCAAGAACCAAACTTTTCAGGTTTGACTATCACTGATCTATAGTGTTGCTTATACACAGACAGATTGCATATACTTACAAATGAATCACTGCCACACGGAGATTCTTGTTTGTAAGGCTGCCATGAATAACTTTGAATATTTTACTTTGGAGGAGCTATAGGAACTCACGTTTGGTTTTTGAAGGCAAAGAATGCCTGGTGTTTATTTGACATTTTGTGTGTTTAGATATGATCACTTCCAGGTCACTCTTGTTGCAGAGGCAGTGAGGAGCTGGGGGATCTCTTCTCTTGCTTTCCATGTGACTTCTTGCCAGAAAGAAGTTCAATTATAAGAAAATGATACACTTATATGAATGCTAAGTTAATGGCTCTCTTTCTTATACTCCTTCTTTTGGTCTAGCAAGCCAAAAGACTGAAGGAAGACAGGGAAGTGTAAGTACAGAGCATGCTACAGGAAAATGAACCTTCAGTATGATAAACAGCTGGCATCTATGTCTTCATTCAGCATCATCTTAGATGAAATTCTGTCTGTTCACACTAAGCAGCTCCTACTCCATTCTACCCTTCATAAGTTTGTCCATCAGCTGATGAGGTTTCTTAATTTTGCCTGGTGCATCCAAAAGTGGAGAAACAGCTGGAAACTGCTGCAGCATCTGGCAAGCATCTGTGGCAAAAATTCCTAGAGGATTTGAGGTGATAGCAGGTATGGTTATAATTTACTATAGGCTGACATGGTTTTGAGGTTGTTTTTAATATCCAAAATCTGACACTTTTCAGAATCTTTATGTTGCATGCTTTTGCTTAGATTTGTTTGCTTGTCTGCTTTCCATTAATTCTACCTACATAAAGGAGAAAATCTTGATAAAATACTGGAGAAGAATCCCAGAACACATGGTTCTGCAGAAAGAAGAGGACCAAGTTCTAGCAATACCCACTTTTTAGAGAGTGGTTAATGTTCCAAAAATGGCAGTAAAAATATAGTACTTTGTTTCTGCAATTATCTGCTTCCTTTAGGATTTTATGTTCTATAGTCACTTGAAGAACATGTTTATGTTATGTCCTGAAGGACCAAACTTGCTACTGTAGTAATACCTTTCCAAGTGATTGCAACTGTCAATACATTTGGGTACAGCAACAGCACAGAAAAAAATGTGGAAGCAGAAAAAATACAACTTGATTTTCTAAAACATTTAATATTGCAGCAACAGGTAAATTATGACAAATTACATTTTAACTTCAGTCTGGACTTAAGGCCTGAATCTGAACTTCAGAAACATTATTTCCCCATGCGATTGTACACTTGGTTGCCATTAAAGCTTGCACAGACTGAGCACTTCATTCTGATTTCTCCTACTATTTTATGCTCACTTTACTAAGGCAAAAAGACTGCACAAAATGGAAGAAGAATGACGCCACAGCTTCAGTGTTGGTATTTGCCTATATACTGAGGGATTTGTTCAAAGACTGTTGGGTTGAAAAGACAGGTGTCAATCCAAATCAGTCCAATGGGGAAACTGTTAATCATGGCTCCCACTGAACAAAACAGCAATACCATTGGGAATGACAAATTTGAATAAGGAAGGAAAGATGGCAAAAAAAGCGGTAAATGGAACAGCACACAGCAGGGACTGTGTGTCTTTGAACAACAAAAGACTGGAAATTACAAACTGAAAGATGAAGTCCAATCTCCAGCAACCCCAGAAAATAATGTACAAGGTATTTAGCACATAGAGATCCACAAAAAACTGGGTACAAATTCTCAGTATTCTAAAAACCCTTAAGATCTATGATAAAAAAAGACCAGGCCTCTCAAGTACTATAGTCTGCCCCAGAAAGAGAAAAAGGGCATCACCAGTGTTCTAGGGCATGCACAATTCCAAGGGATTCGTGAGATGAATGTGCTTAAATGGTCCCAGCAGGTGATCCATATCCCATGCTACAGAGAAAGGCAAAGGAGGAGACCAAGACGACAGTTGACAAGCATCTCTAGGACTGTGGACTCCTCCTATGCATCCTCCTTTTCATATCACAATGCATACAAGGGATGATCAGTCCTCAAAACTGAATATAAAGGCACATTCCAAGTGCTAGAGCTGAAACATCATGGTAAAGGGAAGCAGGAAAAGTGAGGTCAGGCACAACTCCACATCTCCCCAGATTCGGAAGCTTCACAATGTAGTATTTGACTGAAACCTTACCAATAAGTTCCAACTTAAACTTGAGATTCAGGCACATCTCCTATTTTAACTGGAAAAAGAGCCAGGAAGCAGATGAAGTCCAAGTTCAAGAAGCTTAACCCCGGATTTATGGTAGGGAAGTCTTTTTTATCCTGATATTCCCATCTTTCTTTCTGTATTCCAGCTACCACCTGCACCTGGTACTTACAGTATTTCCAAATCAAACCACTCAAAAAATCATGAGTTGGGTCCTGTTTCTGAACTGGTAGATTATTTTAGATGTAGATATTTCTACAGCCAGCAGAGCCAGAGATGTCAGCTATAAAACTGAAATTTTCATGCAGTCCTTGGCTTCTAGGAGCTGGAGTTGCTAAGAAAGTAACAGATTTTGAAAGCATTAACAAAATCACTGTCAAATGCCTAGAGAATAAACACAGAATGATATTAGTGTGTTAGTCCCCAACACACAATCTCAGCAGAAGTTGGCAATTTGAGTTCAGTGAAACCTCTTTCTCCACCAGCTAGGTCTCCCTTAATTAAACAAACTCTAAATACAGCCTGGTTTTCTCTTGTGAAGAAAATGATTTTCTGGAAGAGGGCTGACTCAGTTCCTGCGTACTTCAGAGTACTTTTGACTTCCATCAGTGCAAAAGAAGAATCAGGACACTTTGTACTGTTCTTCCTATAGCTGTGTAACAGCAGAAGACATTTTAGAGGGACTGACAAGACTTTAAAAAGAGCGTATTGAAGGAGACAGTTTAGGCTACTAAAATTAAAGTAATCAATCAATCCAAAGGTAATTCTCATCATTTAGCCTGTTTGTTAACTGTTTTGCCTTCCTAGGTTTGACCATGAAACTTAACAGTTTGCAATCTGTTGCAGTCACTGGAGCTTGATTCTGTCTTGAATAAAGCAGAAAAAAAAACCATAGGCAGAGACTGAAGCAGCACCAGGAATCCTTCCTGGCCCCACTTTTATTCAGCATGCCCCAAAACTGGCTGATGAAGTGGAAGTGCCAGGACACAACAGAAGCCACATCCCACTACACCCTCCAATGATTTCCCCATAGATGTAAAGTTAAGACTGGAAATAAAAATGGCTGCCCCTTTCTTGAACAAAAATGGGTCCTCAATTTAGAACACAAACGTATCTTTGATTTGCCTTCTCCCTTTCTTGAAATCTCCAAGGGAAAGGGTCTGAAAATGTGAGTCACTCCTCACTGTAAATCTAAGTTTTCCCAATTCTACCCCACTGAAAATCCATTGAATACCACAGGGCTAAACAAGGATGGACTTTGTCCTACCTTTCTGCTACAGATAGCATTTTTCTGTCACTAAGGGAATAAAATAATCATAAGAGCATAATGATTGCATGTGTTTTGCTAGCTGCTGTTCTTCACGTGGGGTAATCACTGGCAATTCTCGGATTTAATCTCTCCCCTTCCCCAACCATGCAGTTGATTACCGCTCTCATTCCCAGTTAAAAATCCTTGATCAGCGTAAGGCACATAAAAGAGTCTCTGACCCCAGCTAAGGGAACAACAAGAGATGACATTTGGTTCTTTGAGAGAGGAGTAGATAAAAAGGAAAAATGACAGCTGGAGTCAGGAGGAGCTAGTTAGTGGATTGCAGGCCCAGGAGGGTGCAGGGTGGGGGCCCATGAAAGAGAAACAAGAAGAGGCTGCAGCCAGACTGTTCCCTCTCCTTCCCTAGGTCTCCTTTGAGTCAGTAAGAATAACTGCAGCAGATGTCAGGACCCATGGGGATCACTCCTTTGGCTTTCTTATTTCTTCAAAAAAAGGTAACCTAGAAAATAGAAGAAATACTGGAGAAAAAAGAAAAATGAACCAATATCTCTGCTTTGACACGTGGGAATGAATACAAAGGTGAGCGCCAACTTGTAATGACCTGTGGTATGTAAATATGCTTAAGCCAGCGGGAGGAATTTTTCTGGGTCTGGTCCAACAGGGGCAATCATTTACAGGATTTGACTGGGATTAACCTGTGGTTTCCACTTCAGGATAGAGAGGAGAAATACAATAAGCAAGCACAAGGCAAGCAGCAGTCGTGAAGAGCATCCCTGTGCTTCTCCAACACTCACGACACAGCCAGAGCTGGCTTGCAAACACACCTGGCAAGCGCCTCTCAGTTCTGGGAACATCCCCAGAAAGCAATCGGTACGCGTGCGCGTGCACGGACATTCGTGTGCTCACACGTGGGTGTGTTTCTCAGCATGCTGCACTAAACACACAAGATTTCATCCATTTCTAAAACATCAAATCTCATTCAGCATTACTCAGGACACCAGACATAAACCAACAAATTTTAGTCAAAGGCATTTTAGGCCAGATTCACCGTCACTGGTGTAATTCCCTTGAAGTCCACGGAATTACACCAGGGAGAAAGAGGTTGGCTGTTTAATATTTGCAGCTTGCCAAATTGTGCATCTGTGTTGGTTCTTTTGTTTTGGAGACACAGTTCTACAAATTATCATTATGAAAGAGATTAATTTTTGTTTTAAAAAGATCATATTCTCAGGGCACAGGAAGAAGTCCAATTCCATCCACAAGTCCCTTTTCCTCCATTCCACACACCCACAGATGGACACTACAGTTCTTCAGATTTGCAAATCTTCAAAGGTGTACCGGGACATTGATGATTTCAAAGGCTTCGCACCAGAAGTCATTTCCTGTGGCAGAACAACCTAGCAATGACAGTGTTGGATAAACCTTCCTATCTTTCCAAGATTCATATAAGGTGTTTTAAAAGAGACATTCAAGTGAAAACTGTGTGTTTTGGCTTTGTGCATCAGGAGCAAGAGGAAGCCCAGGGACTGCAGAAGAGGAGACAGAGTTCTGACATTTGAACACGCTTTTGTCCACTTTTATAGCGGGGAAGCTGCATGTACTTGAAGCACACTCGTTGCTAAAAGAGGGGTTTTAATCCAGATTCTTCCAAAATCTGTAATTCCCTCCTTTATAACAATAGGTTTTAAAAATGCAATAGTTTGGAGATTTCCCATTTCATCATTCATGGTAAACCCGCATTCAAAGAGGAGGAAGTTGTGTGAAGTCGTGAAAAATAAAAAACCACCCCACTACTCTTTTGCTTTGATGGGCTAGTCAGGAACCATCTCTCCAGACCACTTGTTTGACTCAAAGGCAAAAAGTAGTTTACAGCGAAATAAACAGCAGCTAATCGAGATGAACCTATTTGCTTATACAGCCTTACTGGCTAAAATACAGCACCAGCCCTGAATATTATTTATCTTGGAGGTGGCAACAATAGAAAGTGAGCAACTGATTACACAGCTTCTCCACCAATTATGAACCAACATTTATCTCCTGTGTACAACAACAGAGATTTAACCGGGCTCTTCAGCCTCTCCTTAATTTCTCAAGCACCCAGTAATATACTCAGCACCTTGTCTAGCAAACACAAGCGAAGCCCCAGCACCAAAAACACTTTACAACACTCAACAGCAGTCTCCCACAACTGCACCTGGAGGGCAAAGACGAATGCTGTTACAGAAAAACGTGTGAGCACTCAGAGTCACGGACTGTGTTAGTACATGTTTATGCGGTGCCTTGTGCAGCAGGGCCCAAATGCAGAGTGGAGCCCCTGGGCACAGGGTAGGTCTTTTCTTCTTTCTGAATTTAGGAAAAATCATGCAAGATAATATAAGAGACTCAACTGATAAAGTTTGGGAAAGAATCATTTATCTGCTTTCTCTGTAAATACCAATAGCTCATTTCTTGGGTTTCATGTTACTTTCATCTGAAAGGCAAACCTGCTATGATGGGAATGAACTCAGCCAAAACCAAAAAACAGGGCACCAGTGTAACTGGAAAAAGAGACCAACAGTCTGAGAAGGGGAAGTGCTCCGCATTCACCATGGGAAGGGAGAAAAAAAAAAAAAAAGGAAAGACAAGGAAGAACACTAATTAAAGACACAGTGTGGATGCAGGAGAACACACAGAGATCCCCCCCACCCCACCCCTGCCATCCGTATGACAGCGCTGCTTTGTGGAACAGAACAATGGGTACATTATACTAACCTATAATTATCCCGAGAAGAATGATAGCGAAGTCAAGGCATTACATGAACATTGGAATATTGGATACAATCCCATAAGAAGCAAGGGGGTGGAGGAGGAGCTTTAAAAAGAGATTGAAACCTTCCCAGCACAAAACATCAAAGAGGAAATTTCATGTTCTCCTCACATTTATTTGGGTTTTTCTTTTATTTGATGTGATGATTTAAACACAGTTCCCTTTTTCATGCATTTCTTGGCTTCTTTATGCTGCAATTGGTTCCAGCACTGTAACATCCTCCTTCGACAGCATGGTGGATTTGGCGCAAGCAGGAGCTCAGCCCAGTGCATGACTGCACCATGTGTATAAGCAGTGGGAGACAAAGGTGGATGGAGACGTACTCCAGCGCTGGACAAAGAAAAGCAAAGGGCTGGTGATTCAGTGAATGCATAATCAAGTGTTACCAAGACACAGGGCACACAGGCACTCAATACCTGCACTCTCATTCCAATCAGATAGCAGGTACTGAAATACAGGAAGCTGTGAGGCACAACTCTACACCTGCTTAAAACATGCCGCTTGCATTTGTAGTGTTATGCAATGTTGGGGAAATACTGGAAGAAAGACTTGGAGTTGTGGTTTTTTGCTTCTTCTGTTTGTTTTTAAGAGATGGTATGTTGCACTAGACACCGCTTTTGTCCCACAGTAACAAAAAGGAGTGGAGTAGCCTATCAATTCTGCAAAATCTGGATGTTCCTCCTTGATTTTTTTTTTTTTAATGGAGTAGGTAACTCTGACAACCTGGTGTAAGCAATGGTATCGCTTGGTCCACGGAGTGGGCCAGGTAGGAGTATGCAAAAAAGCAGACCAACTAAGCACCTCTTCCTTTGCTCATTCTAGGTGGACTTTGTTCCTTCCTGTAGACATGACTGATTGAGCCCCTTTTCTTCGACAGAGGATATCCAACCACTCCAGCACACTATGTCTCCAAGTGATGAGCAAAGATTTTTAAAAATTCCTAACAAAACAAAGATCAGCCCTTATGGGATCTTGCCATGTCACTTTTGTACAGCTGTGCTCAAGCCTGTGTGTTTCTAGCAAAGCCTCCCTGCCTGCACTGTGGTCAGACATGCTTCCTCTGAGCTACAAGCGGGTTGTGCTCTGTAGCTAGGAAATGCCAATGTGTGGAGTTATTAAAGGTATTTACGGCCCAGCAGTGACAGGCTATGTTGCAGGCCAGCACTTGGAGCGCTGTTCCCTAATGGGATTCAGACCTGGTCTAGTGTTCAAAGTTGGAAAGGGAATCCAGGAGCCCCTACTGTACACGAAGCAGGATACCCCTGATCACCCAGTTGGTAGCATTTCACCCCTGCAGGAGAGCTCGGGGCTGTTGCTAAGTTCGTGTAGGCCCAGAGACCACTGTTACAGGCTGGGGCGTCTGCTGAACTTAGCAGGAAACACGTGGCACTGCTGAGCGCAGGAAAAGATCAGTAATATCTCACCTTTGTGAGAGAAGGAATCCAGGTTCCTGCGGAGCTCAAAAGGCAAAGGGAGCTGGAAGGGATTGCTTTGCATGGAGGCAAAAGTTCAATTTGCCCTGTTCAAGGGAGGAGCTCCCAGACTGGAAACAATTTGGGACTGGGCCACTGGCTCTGAAGAAGCGAGGTACTGCCCATCAGCTGTGTGACCATCAGCACTCTGCCTTTGCAATCACGTAGCAGCTCCCGAGCCAGCCCGCTGCAAGCTCCTGTGAGGGGAAGGTGAGAGCGGGGCTCTGCCTGAACCCGGCAGGCAGCCTGAAAGCAGCTTTTGCACACCAGAAGCCTGCAGTATGGTAACTTTGGGAAAAGAAAGCAGAGGTACGCATTTTCTCTGCATGTATACCCACTCACAGCCCTGCCTGCAGCCACAGCCAAAAAGTCAGATTCCATGCTCAAGAAAATAGGAGATTATTAAGCATTCCCCCACTCACTTTGCTAATGGGTCCCTAGTCCCCTCTCATTTTTGGCTGGCCCAAACCAGCAGGGAGGGGAATGGAAAGGATATGACACATTCCTGTGCTCCATCATGCCTCCTCACACCAAATAGACAAAAAGACAGGAACATCTGCAAGAGAGATAAGCAGCTGTCTGGCTCCATTCAGCAGCATGGGGGCCTCTCTGTTCTTGCTAACAGGTGTTAATACAGACAGTGACCAAGAAGCGCTCTCAGCTGCACCAGGTTAAAAAGAAAAAAATCAGCATAACTCCACTGACTCGGGAAGAATGGTTCCTGATGTCATACTCCTGAAACTGTGAGTAGAATCCAGCACACAGGCAATTACAGAACTAAGTTAGAGGAGACAGGAATCATCCAAGACAGCCAAAACAAGAGGGCATAAATATAGCTTATTTCCAGAGAATGCTGGATAGGGCTGTGCTGACCCTTTTTTTTACTCTAGAACAGATAACCTCAATAATAACAACCATTTTTATTTGGACACTATGTAATGGAAAACTTACCCTTGCCATTTCACACTTCTCTCACTACAGACACCCAGCTGATCTCATCACCCTCCTCCCTCTGCCACATCCACATATACATGACTATCCTCTCCGTGCAGTGCAGCAACTCATATTTCATCTGTACCACAGGCTTCATGAGTTTGTAACTCTGCCCACCGAGTGTTGTCAAAAAGCCACCAGCTGGAAAGGATACTGGAATGAAATCTATGCAGCTCTGTGGCCTTCTGAGTGATTACAACTATGACACTTAAACCTGCTAATGTGCTAAGCATTTTCTGGCAAAGTTGGTGGGTTACTATGGTATTTTGGGAGGGGGCAGGAGCTTGAAAAGATGTCTTCCTTGGGGAGGAGCAGGAGGAGGGAGACAAAAATGTAACAAAGCAAATTCCTCAGCATTCTGATACTCAGCAAACTCCTCAAACTTGCCATAACAAGGGTTACATTTCAAAGATCCAAAAACAGCTTCCCAGGACAAAAATAAACTTGCGTGCTCCTGCCAGGTAGATGCATAGGACTGCCTTTTGATGAATGTCTTTTGATTTCCTAGAAGAAGTAGTAGTTTCCCTTCCTCTTGCCCCTGTTCTGGCTTTGGTCAAAGCAATGTCTGGTAGGTTTATTCTCATGCTTTCCATTTTTTCAGCAGAAATCACTCTGTCCCTATATCCTTTTTTGACTTAAATCAGATGAGAACCAGAAAGGAAGCCGACCCAGAAGCAACACAGGCTTTGTTATGTGGAAAACCTCCAGGACTGAAAGTGCTGACCAACTGCTCGTCATTCCTACTAAACTGGGGGCCCAGGCAGGTTTGGCCGAAGCAGCACAGCAAGGCACAGGGAGTCCAGCAGAGCCCTAGGCAGGTGCCTCATGCAGGGTGCCCCACACTTCTCATCCCATCTCCTCTTGCAAGAAATTTTGTACGTTTGCTTCTCGCCCACTGTTCCTGCACACACTCAAAACTTGCTCAGAGAAGGCCATTAGAGTAAGTGCTGTCAAGTGCTGTTAGGTTAACAACCTGGGGGGGAAAATACTAAAATAATTTTTTCTGAGGTAAGGCCATCTCAGGAACTATTTTAAAATAGTGGTAACAAGCTGTTCTGAGACACAACTATGACCTGAGTCGATGTTCTTATAAGAATCAGAACATTAAAGAAAAAGCGCTAAAATGTAGAGTCAAAGAACAGCCAGAAATAAAAGTACACCAAATACTACGGTAGTTGACATCCCCTCCACTCACACATGTGTAGTGCTGGAAGACGGGAACATCTCCAGCACAAAAGAGAGGCAGACACAAAGCCAGAGCTCACTCAAGTTACACTAGTGAGCAGGACATTTTTGCAAAGTAACACAATTCCATGCTTACAATATTGTTATCGCCCATCTACTTGACCAACGGAAGGTAGAAGTGCATTTGTTATATGACTGGCAGATAAAAGGAGACAAAACGAATCTTCCAGGAGGAAGCCAGTTTATGGTGTCAGTCTCTTTTCCCAAGTAACAAGTAACAGGACAAGAGGAAATGGCCTCAAGTTGCGCCAGGGGAGGTTTAGATTGGATATTAGGAAAAATTTCTTCATTGAAAGGGTTGTCAAGCACTGGAACAGGCTGCCCTGGAGGTATTCAAAAGACATGTAGACATCGTGCTTAGGGACATGGTTTAGTGTTGGACTTGGCAGTGTTAGGTTTACAGTTGGACTCGATGATCTTAAGGGTCTTTTCCAACCTAAATGATTCTATGATAGTCAACATTGTGTTCAAGAGTAGTTTTTGACCTAAGAATATGTAAAAATAATAAAATGACACGTGACTTGAGACATATAACTGATCAGTAGCATTGGAAATAATACACAGAAGCAAAATGAAGAATCAATCTTCTTTTAAAACAATGACCTCAGCTTTTGCTCTAAACCTAGCGTGTTCTAGGGGACCTAATGGTGTCTCTTTCTTTGCCCTCTTTAACAGAAAGAGATTTAAACAAAATTATTGCATGTATGAACTTTTAGTGGGGAAAGCCAAGAGTAATCAGAAAGATGTCTGCTTAGCAGAGCTAAAAGGAAGCAAGTGAGAAGCAGGTAGGCCCCTTCTCCAGACTTCGGTGCACTTTCATTAATGTTACAGTAGTCCCCATTCAAAATAAAATTAAACACCACCTCTTCATCCCCTCAGCATCATCAACAAATTTTCCCTGCAGTCACTGTGGCTTATTCTTCCCCTTCTGGAGGGTCTGGAGACTAGACAGGGCCTAGGAGTATATACCAAAAAGAAGCAACCAGGAGCAAATTTCACTACTAAAGACCTTCCAAACAACATCCTGCTCTTGTTCTCCCAGCTGAGAGGCTGCTAGATCAATTGCTTTGTACCATCTCCCTATCATGCAGGTGCAGGTACTACCTGATATAATCTACTTAAGGGTAGAGTCTCAGTGAAAGTTGACACTCCGCCACTTACATAGGGACAAATTTGCAACCAGCAAACACCACTGAGGACAAGGTGGTACTTCCTTCCCTGCAAGCATTGTCCCCCTGAACACACACTGCCTTAGCCCTATTTTTCATCACTGAAGGCTGCAGGCCAGAACACGCAGCACAAACCCAGCGTTACAAGGCCGGGATCACCATTTCTGAAGGAAGGTCTGCACCAGACCAGAGAAACTTGCACACTCCCAGCCAAGTGTAAATGCTGCAAACTTTCTTGGTCAGCACAGGCATCTGGTTACAATCTACAAACACTGCCTATCTCTATAAACCTCCCCTCCTGAGGGCTTTACTGAATTAAACCCCACAGAAGCCCCTTGACGGAGTTATCTGCACTTTTGCTGATAGAGGAGCTAAAGGCACAGGAAGGACATGAACCATCTCCAAGCACAGGACCTGCTACATTAGCTTTAACACCTGCACTATTTTAATCAACCAGACATGTTTTATCTCCTTCGCTGCCTACTACACGGCCACGCTATGCCATAGGCCCACAATCAGTTTAAGCCAGCAATAGCTAGCACTGACCTTAAAATAAATGTCCTCTACCCTTCTCTTGCCACTGTTCCCACCCTCACACTGCTCTCCCTCAGCACGAGCTCTCGCATAATCACTAAATGTAAAATAATGATGTAAAAAAAAATGTTTTAAGTGCAATTGGTTCTCTGGCCTGAGCTACTCCATGGCTGGTACAAGAAAAGGTAGTGTCAGGGTTGAGACATACAGTCAGGGACAGCTGGAGGACAAGACTGCAGCACTGGCTTAAACCAGTTATGGACCTACACCATCAGTCAGCAAGTCCTACACATCCTTCACTGATCCAGTCATTTTTTTCATATTTTGAAAGAGATGGAAGCAAGGAGGTTATAGGAGTTGTCTCTGTTGTTTCAACATATCTGAAGGATCGTCATCCTCACCCTCAGAAGTCATGAACTTGTTATTTCAGTCTCATTTATTGTTATTTCTCACTGTTAGAACCTTCAAAGTTTCTGCCATCCATGCTGCAAATTAAGTGTGATCATACAGCCACTCTGAAGAGGACAAGACAGTTTTCCCAGGAACAGACTAGTCAATATTACTGTGCCTGCCACCTTGGGCTTTCCACGAGGCCACAAAGTTCAACTGTTCTGCAATTTCTTCTTGCAGCACTGTTACTCTACCACTTTCTTCTCTCATCCTGCGCTACCAACCATACATCCTTCTATCCACTCTGTCCAGTTTCTCTGCTTGGTATGCAAGCAAGTCATTAATGAACTTCCAAGCGCAAAGGTAAGAAAAAACATGGCTAGATCTCTGAGTAAGAGATCACCCTTGACACAAGTCCAAATGTGATTCCTTGTTCACCTAGATGATATTGTGAAGGCAAACCAATAGAAAAGCCTCCAAAGAAGAAAGAGGCAGTGTTTAGTGAGACAGCACCACCTGAGAGACAGCACAGAAATTCTTTGCAAATGGATAGTCTGCGTGCTACTCATAAGCCACCCTGTCAATAGGGAGCACAGTTACTCTTGTGCATTTGTCAACATATCAGCAAAAAAGTGTCTCTCTTTTAAAAAAGAACTGTTCTGAGCAGCAGGCGTAACCCTTGTGATACTATTCATGCTGGATGGACCATAGCAGAATATGATGGAGCTTCACTCTGCTTAGAAGCAGAAATGCATCTGCTTTGACTTTTTACCCCCTCTCTCCTCCTTCGCATACCACAGAAACCCATTATACCAAATCACAATGGTGATTCAGAAAGAAACCTTTATGAACAGTGTATTCCATGTCAATTAATGTTGCTGCCAATGGAGACTACTTAGGCAAAACAGGAATTAAATAAAGAACTATGAAGGGAAATGCTGTTGTCACATGCCCTCTAAGTGCCACCATGGTACATAGAGCCTGCTACTTCCCACTTAATCCCCAAGGTCTCGGCCAGAAGTTACCACCCTTGCCGCTAGTCAAGGGGCTTGTGCAAGCATTTCCTAACCTTCACCAGTGGAGATAAACTCAAGTAAAGAGACCTACTGCTTAAATTATTTGTTTATGCTAATCTAAATTATTTTTTAAAGAGATATCTAAAAGGAGGAGCTTAGCTGGCACACCAAGGGAATGGTAACTTTCAGCAGAGAAGCAAAGACGAGCTGAAAGAGAACCATGGCTTCAGCTGCACAACTGCAGCTCAGAGTACGTACATACATTGCCTTGGCCTACAGCCATCCGGTGTGATGCAGATAACTACAGAGTCACATGTTCAGTTCAAGTGTAATGAGTACACCCTTTCATCAAGCTATGATATGTAAACAGTGTGTCTATAAATAAATAAATATTCCTCTCCAATGCTCTTGGTAGCCTCAACAATCTTCTGTGATACACTAAAACAAACAAACAGACAGACAAAACCTTAGCTGCTTCTGGATCATCTCACACTGCATCCGATACAACCACCAAGTACCGTCGGTGATGTCTCAAATATGTCACTGGTATGAGGGAGGTCTCAGAACAAGCCCCTAATTGCCAAAGCCCCATTGGCTCCAGAAATAAATCAGAATCTCCTGGGATGCTCCACAATTATAAAAGATTTCTCACCAGTATGGTTACTGGTCCCCAATATTTGCCTTCCTTACACTGCTGTATTATGAACTACTTGGGCACATACTTCAAAGGAGGGCTGTGTTTCTATGAGCTAGTTTGAAACCCCAGGCAGTACAGAGTGCATAGCTGGTACTTCATGAAGCAATGCTCTGCCCTCAGTGAGTCACTATTGAATCGAAGCCCAAACTTGATGTTAATGGAATACTGTGCAGATGCCCAAATCAGCTCTCAGGTGGAGGTCCTGACACAGCATGATTGCTGGAGATCCTATAGAATTTATCATACGAGTAAAATGCACACCAGGGGCAGACCACACTCCGCTAAAACTCAGCAGTGAATCTGACCTCATGAAAACAAAAGAGAAACTTACTCCTCGGGGGGAGAAGGAAGAGGAGTTGTGTGGCGATTTTGTAATACGCTAGGCTCTGAACTGTCCTGAGAAAAGCACTCACCTGCTGTTCCATCCACAAGAAAAACCCCACAGCAGTGCCAGGCCTCTCTACAGTGGGGTGGGAAGGCTGGGGGTCTCTTGTAACAAAGCTTTCATGTGCTGATTTTGGCTGGGGTAGAGTTAATTTTCTTCACAGTAGCTAGTATGGGGCTGTGTTTTGGATTTGTACTGGAAACAGTGTTGATAATACAGGGATGTTTTAATTACTGCTGAGCAGGGCTTACACAGAGTCAAGGCCTTCTCTGCTCCTCACCCCACCCCACCAGCGAGGAGGCTGGGGGTGCACAAGAAGCTGGGAGGGGACACAGCCGGGACAGCTGACCCCAACGGACCAATGGCGTATCCCATACCATATGACATCATGCTCAGCATATAAAGCTGGGGGAAGAAGAAGGAAGGGGGGGGACGTTCTGAGTGACGGCATTTGTCTTCCCAAGTGACCATTACGCGTGATGGAGTCCTGCTTTCCTGGAGATGGCTGAACACTGCCTGCCGATGAGAAGGAGTGAATGAATTCCTTGTTTTGCTTTGCTTGCGTGTGCGGCTTTTGCTTTACCTATTAAACTGTCTTTATCTTAACCCACGAGTTTTCTCACTTTCACACTTCCAATTCTCTCCCCCATCCCATGGAGGGGAGGTGAACGAGCGGCTGTGTGGTGCTTAGCTGCTGGCTGGGATTAAACCACAACATTTCAGTAAGAGGAACATGACCAACTTCAAAGTTACATTCCTATCAGAAGGTTTTTAACCTCCTGTTAACGTAAGTCATACTGAAGGTCACTGTAAGGAAGACACTAGGAAAAAAAAAGAAAAAGCTAATCCTCCTCTGTTTGCTTGCACTTCAGTTTTGACTATTTCTTGCTTATATTTAGACCTTGCTGTTTTTCACACCTTTCATACAGAATAGTTGAGATAAAAGTATATGGAAAATAGAAAAACAATTAAAAAACAAGTATAAGGCAAATCTAATGTCTGAGTCTTCTACTGAATTTGAGTTTCATGCTAGTAGTCCCTTTAATTCCTCCAATTCAGAGTACTTTTCCATCTTCTTTCCTCCAAACCTTGCACAGCCAGAAATAGACAACATGTTTCCATGTTGTAACCATCCTTACAAATATTTCAGAATGTACATATATTTGTGCTTGAATAAGCCCTATATAGGAAATCCATAACTAAAATTCAGTCTATAGACATCTCTGTGAACTAAAATAAACAGCCTCCTCTCAAACACCTGCATTTGGGGCAGGCATGCAAAGCTGGCTAATTGTTTCAGGACTAATTCACTGCTTTAGGAAGTTTTATTACAGCTCTCTAGCCAGCCACCTTGGAATCTCACTAGCAAATTGGTTCACTTGCGATTTGGACACAAACTGCCTGGTCTGGCACAACCGAGCTAAGATTCCACTTGAGCACAGCCCTCCTCCGGGACAGCAGAAACGTCTGCCTTCCCAGCAGGCTCACTATCCCACAAGAGCACTTTCACTCTATTTTGGCTTTTCTCCTTTTTGCAAGCTGGAATGTGAAAGCGATAGAGGAGGAAACCTTTACTTTTCAGAAAATTGTCATCCAAGGTGCTTCAATTCTAGTAAAGGCTCAAGTTGCTTCTTATTAAATCTGAACTTGTTTGTACTATTCTTACTAAGGGTTCTCCTGATGTACAGTGCAATAATGACAATTTGTACAACTACCTCTGAATGAAACTTTTGTTCCTTATACCAATGGGACAAGTGAGGAGTGAATGTGGAGTTAAATGCTGGAGTACCATCAATTGGTGCAGGTCAATCTATACCTTGATCATTATATTTTCTCTACGAGGTTCATAGATAACTATGAAGATCTAACAACAAAAAGAGCTACTGGCAAGTAATACTATCCTTGTGAAGTACAAACAGCCCCAGTTTTGAGGCATTTAGATCTGAATGAAGACTAACAAAAATTGTGGTTTTCAGCCACATTTTGAAATAAAGGGGGCTGGGGGGAAACCAGAGAAATAGTTTGAGAGAATTTCATGAAACTTTTATCCTCACATAGTGTCTTGGGAGTCTAAACCCAGTCAACAGTGGACAGATGATGATACCATGAGCACCCGTACCACAGCGAACCTATTTCTTCAGGACCACACGTGCCAAGAACTTTCCTAAAGAGCATGTTACCTAAGGAAGTCGTACCGATTTCTGCTGTGGATAGAAGTCCTCATCTAGTTTCAGCTGGCATGGTTACAGCACCACTGTATCAGAGGTTATTGCTCCAGTTTTGTTGAAGGAGGTTCTTAATTTGCTTCAAGCAAAACAAGCTGGGTTAGCTTAAATAGTTTAAATTGGTGGTCAGAACTAAACCAACTAACCCTTCCGATTCTCTCCCTTATCCCACCTGGGGGGAGTGAGAGAGCGGTTGTGTGGTGCTTAGTTGCCGGCTGGGGTTAAACTATGACAATTGGTTAAAACATGTATGTGTTCAACTCAATGTCTTTCTATACGGCTTTATTTTGCTATAGATAAGTAATATATTGATTTACCTTAAACTAACTGCTTACCAATTTACCTTCTAACTGAAAGAATAAGAAGGATCCAGTTATCTCACATAGTCAAGGCCTAGTATTGGTGTAGATGGGCAGGACAGCCTGTGGGAAAGTTTCCATTCCT
>NW_009217589.1:43172-50163 GCF_000690835.1 Fulmarus glacialis
CTAAGCAGGAAGGAGTTTTAAGTAAAAAGATCTGGAACCCCAGCCACAAGAACTAACTTCAGTTAAATCTGTTTAAATGGGGAGAGAAAAAAGCCTACATGGCTACTACAAGGCTGAAGTAAAGTGTGTTATCTCATTTATCCTAATGAAGACCTTGCAGTGTAACTGTTAGGTATCTTTTTGAGCAGGAAAAACAAGATTGTAGAGAAATTAAAGCGGCAGCTGACCTTAGGAAGAAAATCAAGGTACATGTTAAGACTTCAGCACTTGTTTTGCAGAGTATCAGAGCTGTTACAGTTGTATTAGCTAAAAAAACTAGGTGAAAGCACTGTAACAGAGCTATGTGCTTGAGAACACAAATTCTTGTCTCTTGCAAAAAAAGAGACACCTGTTCATAAGAGTTAAATGAATGGACTACTGACTGTTCAGAAGTGACTGAAACAATAACCAAGCCTGTGTTTTGCATTTGCGGTAATTCCCACAATGGCCATTCCTATCCTTGGCTCAAACATGTTCTGGAGCTTGTGACTGGCTCCCGCTAAAACTCGTCTCCCACAGCAGGACATCCCAGCCTGGTTTAATATTTTTACTTACTCCTGTGATATCTAAGGACAGTGAGTGAAGCTGTTTCTCAGGTACATATGAGCACATCATTTGGAGACGCACGAATTCCCAATCAGCCATCCAATGCTTTCACTAGTATCCTTAGGGGACTGCCTATGGCAGAGGGGATTAAAACCCCGACCGCAGCCTCCCTTCCCCACTATTCTCATGAACATCTTTATGCTTACAAGAGATGTTCTGAGATTCCTGCCTGAAATTGTTTCCCACCATCACTTCTTGGACTATAAGACATTAAGAATGGTCTAAGAATTGACGAACAGAAGGTTTCTACTCTGAGAGACTTGTCTGTGTGTGGGATAGAGGAGGATTCCTAGCACAGGAAAGACAGGATAGGAGAAATAATTGCAGAAACAGATTGATTGATTGGACTCTCCCAGATATGCTCCTTCATTGGCCTTAGCAAAAGATGGGAAATTAGTCAATTACAAAGTAGATTCTTTAAGGAATGCAAGACACTTACTCAAGGGTTAATGTGTAAATGTGAAGCAATTTGTTTAAATACGTATTTCTTTGGCCAGTCTTGTGCTGTGTCCTGTAATCCAGGAAAGCCAGATTAGATTCCTGTCCCACTTTTTTTTTTTTTTTTTTTGCTCCCTGGAGTGACAGGCTAATTAAGGAGTGACAGAGACTGTCTCAGAAGAGTCCTGTTCAAATACCAAAGAAACAGATGCAGCAAGACAGACAGACCTTCACTGCTAGCTGCTGCTCAGAGCAGCACTCTCCCACTGCACCATGCCACCACTGGCTTGTCACATGACATGAAAGAGACACTGTTTTTCTTTTATCACTTCTCTAAACTGAGAGAACTGTGCAAGTTGTAGGAATTAAACCAGTGTAATCCAGGAGCAGGAGGAGAATCAGGTCTTTGGTGTTTTACAGTAAACCTGAAGCAGAGAAAGAAAAAGGAGGGGGAAAAAATAATCTCACACATATTAGAGAGGAATGTTGGCTTTGTTTAGTCAGTGACTTCAGTAAGAATGAAATTAGCTTGTGATATCTGCAAAATAAAGTCAAATCCATTGTGCCATTGCTATCAGGCAGTATCAGAATTTGATGTAACTGGAATACATCACTGTATCTCACGAAGGTCACAGGCCACTTACTAATGAACAAGAGGGTGAACAGCGGAGTCACGCAGCTCCCCAGAAACAGCCTGCTTCGCTCCCCCACCTCCAGTCTGAGCTCCAGCTGAACAGAGCGCTTCTTGCCTGTTTCATTTCGGACATAACCACCACTCAGCACATCATTAGGACTGCCTGGACCAAACCCAATGCTCTCTACAAAACAACAGCCACTCTAAAACATTACGTCACTGGGACAGCTCAGGCCTTTAAGGGTTCACCTGAGAGAGTGACGGGATGTAGGAGACTGTACATAGTACCATAAGAAAAAACACAGGATCACTGCTTGTCCTCTCTCATAATACAGAACCAGGGCGAGTATTTGCTGAAGACCCTACGGAGGTTATTTCTGTGTGCATATTTTCATAAGAAAACTACATCTGCCCATACAAAGAATTTTAAGGATTCATACCCCTCAGCCTGGCACAGATACAAAGTTGATGAACAAAATGTTCCTCCACAGGCTTCTGTCCTGCCCCTTACTGTGGTCATTGCATGTCCCGTCACACAGTGAAGCTAGACTTTCCACTGCGATCCTGACCATTGCTCAGAGGTTTCCTGTTTGGTACTATGAAAAGGTGATTTATTTATTGTTATTATTTTAATTGCTTAAACTGGGTAAAATTTTCAGAAGATTACATCTTCTCCTTGAGTTACCACATTTGCACAATGCCATAGGTGGGCATGCCACACTAAGGAGAAATGAAACAGAAAGAGTCTGATGTGAGGAATTTACAATCTAAATTAAGCATAGCACAGCAAGGGTGACAAAAAACAGCAGCACAGGAGGACACATACCACAACAGTGAGAGCTCGCAGGATCTTTTCAGCAGGTGTAATGAACTTAATGATTCTTTTTCTCATGTCACTTCATTCCCCACTTCCCCCCCATTCGTAATATTTAAATCTGTAGACAGTGAACTCAGTCTTCATTTCAGTGAAACAAATGGCAACATTTCAAATTACTTCAGTAGCGTCAGGATTTGGCTTCATATCTGGCATAAAAGGCAAGGGTGGAGAACAGCAAAGGAAGGCTAGCCTAAAAGGAGTGGATTTTGTGAGCGGTTTGGAGGAAAGTTGAGTAACACAATGCACAGGGTCGGGAAGGCATCTTTATATGATAAGCGAAAATGCACAGAGACGTTTATGGCAGGAGAATGCTGGAGCAACACAGCAAGCTGAATTAGGAGAGAAGCTGGCACAAGAAATAAAGCAATCATCAGATACACGAGGTGAAATTCTATTCCTGATTTCACCAATATAAAACCACTGACTTAATTGTAAAGAGGAAAGAATATGGTCAAAAAGAATCAGAAGGGTCTGGAGAGGGCAATGCAGTGCATTGAAGACAGGGATGTGGTGCTAGAATCAGGTAAGGAGACCAAAACCAGCACAGGGAGTCTGAGAGGTGTGGGCAGGATACATTGGTGGCCCAGTGGAGAGGAAGATGTTTTTTAGCAATCATCCTGTTGTACTTGTATAATACAAGAGAGGGGGAGGCACAAAGGATGAGAAAAGGAGTACTAAAGAAGGGGCTAATTAAAAATGGCAATTCATGGTGCTTCAGCCTCTAAATTGAAACAGAAAACAATAGAATGACCTTTGTTATATGTAAAGAGTCAGCATTTCTTCTTGAAAAAAATGTAAATACAATCAAAATGGGAGAATATTTACAAAGGTAAACATGTGGTGGGTGGGTGTCTATAGGAATGCAAAATAACATCACTAACAACAGTAATGAAAAGCAATATTCCCCAAGTTGCAGGGAGTTTCAGACCAAAGATCTTTGGGACAGGTTGGAAGGGGAGGTGGAAGACAACAGCAAAAAGAAATATAATCGTAATAGGATCTTAAAAGTCATAAACAAAAGACAATAATCAACTGTGTGTTCTCTTCTCCAAAAAGACCACAGGGCGTTTCCATGATACAGTAGAGGCTTTAGGGAAGAGACCTCAGCTGCATCAAGAGCCACCACAGGAGTTAGCACCATCTGCTCCACAAAGTGGAGAAGGAGGGGGAAGAGGAAGGGATGGGCAACGTGCGCTGAAACTTGGTAACAAACCGCATCTCTACCCTGCAGAACTGCTCACAGAAGGTCAGCAGCACCGCTGAGGGAAAGAATAGGCAAGCAAAGGATTTCCTCCAAGAAAGAGCATCAGTCGCATATAAATACTAAAAGTGAAAGAAAATATACATGGTGGTCATAGGGAATAAAGAAGAACGATCCCATTTGTTTCCTGGTGTACACTGGCACACTTCCAGCCTGTAAGGCTGTAAGGTGACCAAGATTTACAACAGTTTGAGGATCTGGTCCAATGAGTTCATTTTCTTGCATTGCTGCATTATGAATTTGGCAGAGTAAGTGTCCGGGAAGGGTCCTGTCATCATTACTTTATTTGGAATCAGCAGCACTAGTACTAGGTCGGTGTAGACATCATGTTTACACCAGAAAAGGAGAACCTGTAGAGGTCACGTTTTATTTAAAGGAAAGAACACAACTCTCCGCACACACAGCCAAATGTTACTAGCCTTGCTTAGCTGAGTAGTTCCAGGATTGCTGATGAGAGCGAGGCACCCCAAAATACCAGTCTTGCTCACCTGAGCAGTCTCACTGAGTTCATCCTTACTCTGGATGCTACTTATCTACACATAGCAAATAATTAATGATAATGGTTAGTGTGCCTGATGCTGGGCTCCCAGCTGCCACATGGGAGCTGCGACATTCTGTGCTATTGGGCATTGGACAGCCAAGTATTTTTCTGTGCAATTTTAAATGGATGCAGCATATTAGGACGGTTAGCATCTCCAGATAGACCAAGGAAGAGAAACATGAAGAAGCTATAAGCCTATAGAAGGAGCTGCTTATCACTTTTGTCCTCTGAAAATCTTTCTGTAAGTATCTAGTTAAAATATACATCTTTTCCATCCGTCTTGGGAAGCACAGCAGCCTGCATAGACCACAGTCTGAGTCAGCTTAACATACATGATGCGGAAGGCCCAGAAAGTGTCAAATGTCAGGAAGAACTTTGTCTTCAAAAAGTGCAATGGAAATGCACAAAATACGAGCCTGGTCATTCTTCAAATTTGAGAGTAACCAAATATTAATTTTAACTAGATCTCAGTTTCAAGAGAAGGCCGATATCCACAAAGGTTGATCCAACAGCACACGTAAGCTCCTGAGCGTGCACACCAACTGCACAGTGCGTGGAGCCCAGACTGGGATTTTCCAGCAGGGGAGCACCGTTAAGCCACCGATTTCCCACTTTAGTCCCTGCCAGTTATTCAACTGGATTTGTAATCTTTTGCCTCTTTTCTTCATTAGGAAAACACTATTTCAAGGCAAAGCTCTATACAAAGCATTTACACTATTAACACATGTTATCAGATCAAGGTAAACTCTAAGTTCCACTCACCACTTCACTCGAACAGCTAATAGGCTAGAAAACCACACGTTTTCATAAAGATTTTCCCTCATATTTGAGCTCTGCATGGGTTTACTAACTGAAGGTAAAACGGCTTCCAAAGCAGACTGCATGCACTTTTTCAGTACAAAATATACTTAGACCAAACAATTTTGGAAGTCAAATAAATAAAAGTACATACAAGCAATGGGCCTTGATGCGTCTTCTTGACATGTCCCTTCTCCATTAAGAATTTGAAAGAAGTAGGTGGATCTATCCAATCCTATAAACGTGGCTTGGCTTTTTGAATTCTAAATCCAACTACCGTTGGAGTCTGCAGAAGAGGCGAGGGAGTCAACATGGCCATTCAAACATGGCCAAAGGTTGAAGGAGCACCCTGAACCACCACGGGTTGCTACAGAGCAAGCCGCAGTACTCAGGGATAGCAGCAGGAAGACGCTGGAAGTGGCGTAGCTGCCATGTTAGTCAAGGTGTCCACGCGGTGATTGCTCCTGTGGCCACTGACAGCATCCTTAAGATCAAGTTTTCTCTCTGGTTTTAAAATGCCTATGCTGTGAGGGGAATAAAACAGGATGTAAACACAAGATGTGCCGAAATCAGGCAAGGGATCTACAGAGAGGTTCATGTGCCAAAAAAGCCCTAATGCTAGAAGCAGAGTTAACAAGGGAAGGCCCTCAGGCAGAGTCAGGAAATTGAAGCATACCAACTGCTTTTCTCCTGCTACTTCGTATCTCACACAAAACAAACTTAAGAAACAAAAAGAAAGATTATACTGGTTATTCGACTAACCAGAGAATGAAACTCTGCAGCTCATCATGTTTGGGTTACTCTGAAACACTTCAAAAGCAATTATGAAATCATGCTAAACCTAAAGAAACACCAGAAAGGAAACTTAAGGCTGGCCCCAGTATCTGAGGCTGGCCCCAGCCTCTGCAGGAGAGAGAACCCAAGCACTTCTAAAGGAGCAGGATACTAGTGCTACAATTCAAGACTATCTTTAGCTCCAGCAAACTGAGAACTATTTGCTGGTTATCAAAATAGTGCATGCATAAATGAGAGAAACAGGATGTGGCAAAACGACCAGAATCATTTAAATTTTATTCCGAATCAAGACTCTGCCAGCCTCCATACCGTATATGGAACATTTCCCCTGCAGGTGCAAGAAGTTTCTGTAGGATTTGCTCTTGCATGTAGTATCCCACAGACTAATATTTTAATAGATGCAACGGTTGATTAGTTGAATTTTTTTTCCGGTGGTGGGGGGCAGGGAGGAGAGAAGGAAGAGGAGGTGAAGAAAAAGATATGTAAACTGCACGTTTGGGGGGGGTTCTTTCCCTCTCAGAGGCCCAGCTGTATAAACCACATGTGGTAATATAACAAACTACCTCGTCAAACCATAAACAAGTTAAAGTAAGGAGTTTGAGGGAGAAAGACATGAGGCATTTCACAAGGGAATAGTCTATTCTCAAACAGGGATGGGAGAATTGATTTTCATGATGGGAGATAAAGCACAGCAGGTAAAACAGGATAGTGTTTGATCTGCCCAACAGAAAACACCAGCTGAAACAGTGACCTAGCCGAAGGAGCAGGGATCAGGCTAGGAGAGCAGCGGCCAGGTGCCATTCCAACAGCACGCTGCAAAAGCACCAAGTGAGGAGATCCAAATTGCCCCTCCAAAGGGCCCAGGGGCATTATTCACTCTACATCAACAGCAGTTCCCCACCTCAGCCTCCACAGTGAACCTAATCTTTAACAGCCACTCTGTAAACTAAGTTGCACACAATGGAGTATATATGTTTTTAAGAGAACCTTGTCAGCAGGTAA